>NC_092756.1:81620667-81775667 GCF_047496795.1 Chiloscyllium punctatum | reverse complement strand
CTAACACACTCACTCACATTAACACACACACACACACGCACACACACACACTAACGCACTCACTCACACTAACACACACACACACACTAACACACTCACTCACATTAACACACACACACACACCACACACACACACTAACACACTCACTCACATTAACACACACACACACACTAACACACTCACTCACACTAACACACACACACATGCACACACACTCACTCACACTAACACACACACGTACACACACACCAGCACACTCACTCACACTAACACACACATGCACACACACTCACTCACACTAACACACACACATGCACACATACACTAACACACTCACTCACACTAACACACACATGCACACACACTCACTCATACTAACACGCACAGACACTAACCCACACATATGCTGTGTTCCTCCAGCCTCCTGCCTGTCCCTCCTGACGCTGCCTGCCTTGCTGTGTTCCTCCAGCCTCCTGCCTGTCCCTCCTGATGCTGCCTGCCTTGCTGTGTTCTCCCAGCCTCCTGCCTGTCCCTCCTGATGGTGCCTGGCTTGCTGTGTTCTCCCAGCCTCCTGCCTGTCCCTCCTGATGCTGCCTGCCTTGCTGTGTTCTCCCAGCCTCCTGACTAAATGTGTTAGTCAGGGGTAAATATAGGGTAGGGGAGTGGGTCTGGGTGGGTTACTCTTCAGAGGGTTGGTGTAGACTTGTTGGGCCGAAGGGCCTGTTTCCACACTGATGGGAATCTAATCCAATCTAAACCCTTCCTATTCATATTCCCATCCAGATGCCTTTTAAATGTTGTTACTGTACCAGCCTCCACCACTTCCTCTGGCAGCTCATTCCATACACGTACCACCCTCTGTGTGAAAAAGTTGCCCCTTAGGTCTCTTTTATATCTTTCCCCTCTCACCCTAAACCTATGCCCTCTAGTTCTGGACTCCCCGACCCCAGGGAAAAGACTTTGTCTATTTATCCTATCCATGCCCCTCATAATTTTATAAACCTCTATAAGGTCACCCCTCAGACTCTGACGCTCCAGGGAAAACAGCCCCAGCCTGTTCAGCCTCTCCCTATAGCTCAAACCCTCCAACCCTGGCAACATCCTTGTAAATCTTTTCTGAATCCTTTCAGGTTTCACAACATCTTTCCGATAGAAAGGAGATCAGAATTGCTCACAATATTCCAACAGTGGCCTAACCAATGTCCTGTACAGCTGTAACATGCCCTCCCAACTCCTGTACTCAATACTCTGTCCAATAAAGGAAAGCATACCAAACACCTTCTTCACTATCCTATCTACCTGCAACTCCACTTTCAAGGAACTCTGAACCTGCCCTCCAAGGTCTCTTTGTTCAGCAACACTTCCTAGGACCATTAAGTGTATAAGTCCTGCTAAGATTTGCTTTCCCAAAATGCAGCGCCTCACATTTATCTGAATTAAACTCCAACTCCACTCCTCAGCCCCTGGCCCATTTGATCAAGATCCCGTTGTACTCTGGAGTTTAGTTTAATTTCTTACTAACAAGGTAATCCTCTGCCCACCCTTTCGATAGGACACATATCCCTTGAATATTTCATTCCCAGCCTTGATCCCCTTGCAGCCACGTTTCTGTGAGACCCACAACATTAAATCTTCTCATTTCCGTCTGTGCTATACCATCCAAACCATTCCAGTTTCAGCACAACGATCCTGCCATCCCAGGAATCAGTCTGGTAAATCCTCGTGGCTCTCTGTAGCCAGCACATCCCTCCTTAGATAAGGAACCAAACCTGCGCATAATCCTCCAGGTGGGGTCTCACCAACGCCCTGTACGACTGCAATAAGACATCCTTGCTCCTACACATGAATCCTCTCACTATGAAGACCGACATACCAATAACCTTCTCCACTGCCCCTTCAGGCTTACGTTCAGTGACTGGTGTACAAAGACATCCAGGTCCCCCTGCACCTCCCCCTTCCCAATCTATCACCTTTCAGATAATAATCCACATTCTGTTTTTGTTCCCAAACTGGATAACCTCACATTTCTCCATTCATTTGTCCATTCACCTTGTCCAAATCACCTTGAACCATCTCTGCATCCTCTTCCCAGCTCACCCTTCCACACAGCTTTGTGTCTTTTGCTGACTTGGAGACATAACATTTAATTCCTCCAACCAAATCCGTATTTATTGTTGAAGAGGGTGATGGGACAGGGCAGGGTGACACTCGGCACATGGACACACAAGATGGCCGCTGAGCCATCAGTTGGCCAACGTGACACACAAGATGGCCGCCGGATCACAATATGGAGAGAAACAGCAGAGCAGATACAGACACTGCCTGGGGCCAGCACAATGCACTCACCACCCAGTTGATTAGTTTGAGGCCGGTGGGTGAGAGAATACACATGAGTAACATACACTGCCCGCTGAAGTGTCTTGAGTCCAGCCAACACCTCTTATTGAAATGCTAACAGCTTGATACAGACTCAATACAAAATACTCACAGCCCGGGCTGCAGTAACCTTCCTTCTCAGGAGGAGTGATTAGTGCCCATTACTACAGCAATGGACTTCCGCGCAGACGTTGAAACGGACGGAAATTAACAAAGGCAGCGCAGGGACTGACAAAGACTGTATCAAAACTATCAACGATTCTGCAATGATTGCCATAAGCAAACCCATGTTACAAAGACAATAATCTCATCACTGACCTATTGTGTCACAAGATGGAGACAAGTTTCTTGACACGTGCTCTGAGTCGAGAACAGACTCACAGCTGACCACTGTGCTGCTGGTGTCTCTCTCTCTCCCTGGAGCTCTGGTATTTCCTTCTGCAATAAACTCTGTCGTTGAACCCCGACTCTGACTCTGAGCCTGGTGTTGTTCCCCACAACATTGTGAATAGCTGGAGTCCAACAACTGATCTCCTAGTCACTGGCTGCCAGTCAGAAAAAGACCCAGATTTTCCTACTCCTTGTTTCCTGTCTGCCAACCAGTTGTCTATCCAAGCCTGGGCACTAACGCCAATCCAGTGCATTCAGTTTCACAAATACCTGTCTTCTGCCAATTTGATTCATCCCCTGTGATATCATGCAACAGTTGGAAGCACTGGGTACCACAAAGGTCCTGGCAATAGCCAGCAACAGCACTGAAGACATGTGCTCCAGAACTTGCTGCTCTCCAAGCCAAGCTGTTCCAGTGTCGTTACAACACTGATATCTGTAATGCGATCGCATGGAAAATGATCAAGGTATGTTCTGCATGCAAAAACTTAGACCAGACTCTATCTGCTCAACGGCTGCCCCATCAGTTATGTCTCAATCATCAGAAAAAAATATTGAAATGGGTCAACAAGATTGTTAACAAGCAACAGCCAACAATAACGTGCCAACTGATGCTCAGTTTGGGATCCGCCAGGTCCATTTGGGTCCTGACCTCTTCACAACCTTGGTTCAAACACGAACGAAATCTGGTTGAAACACAGACATGACCTCAGCCCTCACAATGAGGCGTGAGACTGCCCGACTGGCACAGAGCAAGATGGTTGAGGTTGTTGGAGGGTCAGTCAGCTCAGCTCCAGGACATCACTGCAGGAGTTCCTCAGGATTGTGGTCTTAGGCCCGACCACCTTCAGCTGCTTCATCAATGACCTTCTCTCTGTCATCAGGTCAGAAGTGAAGATGTTCGCCGATGATTTCACATGCAGACAGTCATACAGTGCAGAAACAGACCCTTCGGCCCATCATGTCCACGCTGAGTCCCATTTGCCAGCACCCGCCCCATATCCCTCTAAACCTCTCCTATTCTTATGTCCATCCACATTTCTTTTAAATGCTGTAATTGTACCAGCCTCCACCACTTCCTCTGGCAGCTCATTCCATACACGCACCACCCTCTGCATGCCTTCCCCTCTCACCTTAAACCTAAGCCCTCTAGTTTTGGACTCCCTCACCCTGGGGAAAACCCTTGGCTATTCACCCTATCTATGTCCCATGGGCTAGGATGCTCTTTGGAAGTCAGTGTGGACTCGATGGGCTGAATGACCTGCTCCCACATTGTAGGGATTCAGTGAAAGGAGAACGGGGGTAAATTAGAAAATATCTATATATATGTTTGTTTATGTCTCTCCAACTGGCTTGGATTCTATTAACAAAGAACACACATTTCCTCACAGCTTGGTTAAAACTGATCTAGCATTAACGTACACAGGAAGTTGGATAATTAGGTGAAATGGAAAGATTTTGCAGTGCATTGTGGGGAGTGACAAATTAGTTACTTCTTTGGAAGAGACAATGTAGACAAGGTGGTTTAAGTAGTCCCTTTCTGTGTCAGGGTATCCTGTTTTTTTTATTCATTAACAGGATGAGGGCATCACTCTCTAGGCCAGCATTTATTGCCCGTCCCTAATTGCCCAGAGGGCAGTTAAGAGCCGAACCCATTGCTGTGGGTCTGGAGTCACATGTAGGCCCAGACTGGGTAAGGATGGCAGTTTCCTTCCCTGAAGGACATTAGTGACTCAGATGAGGTTTTTTCCAACGATTCACAGTCACCATTAGACTTCCAGGTTTTGATTTAGACTTGAATTCATGTTCCACCATGATGGGATTTAAACCCAGATTGACAGCAATAATACCATGCTGAAGCTGGAGGGCGCGGGTGGGGGGGGAGTGGGGGGGGGGAGATGGGGGGGGTGCAGGGCTGGAGGGGGGGGTGGTTGGGGGGGAAACAGTTGTCGTTGCACTCTCTGATTCTGCACTGCCTTGATTTGGATTCCGAGTCACGAGAGACTGGTTCTTGCCGCCATCAAGTGACACGTTAGCTGTCGGTGAGGTCACACCTGTACCTGTGACCACACTCACCTGACACTTCAAACTGTAGTAACCATTCTCGGAACGGTTACCAGGGGAGCGGGGCTGAGGCTGACACAGCTGGCACTAACCGTCATTTCAACTGGAACCAGTTCCCCACCTCTGTATAACCTCGATGCAAGATCAGAGCCCCCTGATAAGGATTAAGGGCGATATGGGGGCCAAGTGCAGGCAAATGGGACTAGGTTAATTGAGGATAGCAGGTCAGCACAGACAGGTTGGGCCGAAGGGTCTGTTTCCGTGCTGTACAGCTCTGTGACTCTCAGGATAAAAGGTAAAAGTTACAGGAGTGGGTTGTAGATTAGGAATTCCAGTACTTGATGATTGTTTGAGTAGTTCATCAGGTTAATGAGTGTAATGCGGTCAGCTAGAAAGCTTCCTCCTTCATATCAAATAGAAATATGGAATATAGGGGCTGGAGTAGGCCATTCGGCCCTTTGAGCCTGCCTCCCCCATTCAACCTGATCATGGCTGATCATCGAACTCCCCTGTTCCCGCTTTCTCCCCCATACCCTTTGATCCCTAAGAACTATATCCAACTCCTTGCAAGCACTTAATGTTTTTGTCTCTACTGTTTTCTGTGGCAGAGAATTCCCTGGGCTCACCGCTCTCTGGATGAAGACATTTCTCCTCATCTCAGTCCAAAATGGCTGACCCTGTATCCTTGGACCCCAGTTCATCAGGAACCTTCTTACTGTGTGTACCCTCTCTGGTTCTGTTAACTCTGTTCAGAGTTAACGTTTCGGGTCCGATGACCCTTCCTCAGATATTCATTGGACCTGAAACGTTAACACTGACTCTGGTTTCTCTCCACGGATGTTGCCAGACCTGCTGAGCTTCTCCCGGCAATTTCCGACTTTGTTCCTGATTTGCAGCATCCGCAGTTCTTTCGGCCTTTATTCCAGGGGACAGGATTCCGGCCAACCCGTTTTCCTGCAATAAACAATCACTCGCTCACACCGGTATGGTTTCTAAATCCAAGACACCTGGAACCTAATTGTGATATTCCGACAATAGGCAGATCAAACTCTGCTGGATTTCTGCCCCTACTGGGAATGGGATGGTTGGCTTCAGTCTGTGCCAAGTGTCCTGGCTCTGGTTTGAGGGGTCTGGTAATCTCATGCTGCCCTGTAAATTCAGCCTGAACAGCCCCTCCCCCCCCCCCCCATTTGACCCAGGGGCACGCATTGCGATAATTGGTAAAATGCCCATCTGTTTTATAACCTGCAGGTTTTCTTGAGCTGTGACTGTGAAAAGACATTAAAGTCGGAGTGGGAGTGCGAGTGATTCCTTGTACAGTAACCTGCTGCCCACACACATGAGGTAACTCAGGGTATGAGTCAGAACATGGCTGTCACTGGGTGTGGGTCAACTGTAATTACCCTGATAAAGGTCAGTGAACATCTAGGTATATTAGTCAAGTTCTCTTGAAGAGCTGTTCTTACGAAGTTAGATAGAACGACCGAAAAACAGAAGAGAAATAGTTCTCCAATCATATTGCTAATTCTGTTTGATGAGCGAGTCGTGTGTGAAGATCAGGGCTGGAGATAAAGATGAAAGGGGAAAAGGTTAGTGCAGATGCTGCACTGACGTCTCAGGATAGATGTGACTGGGAGTCACATGTGAGGATGGAACCCACTGGCACAGAGCTCCCAGAGGTTGTGAATGGGTTAACTTGCTCATCAATTTCCCTGCAACGTTGGAGGCTGAGCGGTGACCTTATTGGGGTTTATACGATCACGAGGGGCATGGATAGAATAAATAGCCAAGGTCTTTTTCCCCGGGGTGGGGGAGTTCAAAACAAGAGGTGGGAGGGGAAAGATTTAAAAGGGAGCTGAGGGGCTAAGTTTTTCACACAGGGGGTGGTGCGTGTGTGAAATAAGTTGCCAGAGGAAGTGGTGAGTCGTGGAGGTCAGCAGCAGGAAAACAGGCCCTTCGGCCCAACTTGGCCATGCTGCCCAGTTTAAACTGGTCCCATTTGCCTGTGTTTGATCCGTATCCCTCCATATCTATCCCAGCCCTGTCCAAATGTTTCTTAAATGACAAAACTGTACTCACTTCCACCACGACCTCTGGCAACCTGTTCCAGACACTCACCACCGTCTGTGTGAAAAATTTGGACCTCTGGACCCTTTCGTATCTCTCCCCTCCTCCCTCTCACCTTAAACTTCTAGCCTCTAGTTTTAGACTCCCCTGTGCTGGGGAAAAGCTGTTGGGTATCTACCTTATCCATGCCCCTTGTGATTTTATAAACCTCTATCAGGTCACCCCTCAGCCTCCTATGCTCAAGGGAAAAATGTCCCAACCTATCCAGCTCCTCCTTATAACACAAACCTTCCAGTCCAGGCAGCATCCTTGTAAATCTTTTCTGTACTCTTTCAGGTTTTGTAATATTCTTTCTATAACAGGGTAACCAGATGAGGCTGGTACAATTACAGCATTTTTAAGGTTTTTTTTAGATTCCCTACAGTGTGGAAACAGGCCCTTCGGCCCAACCAGTCCACACCGACCCTCCGAAGAGCAACCCACGCAGACTCATTCCCCAAACGAATACACCGAACACTACGGGCAATTTAGCATGACCAATTCACCCTGACCTGCACACTTTTGGACTGTGGGAGTAAACCGGAGCACCCGGAGGAAACCCACACAGACAGTCACCCGAGGGGGGGATTTGAACCCGGGTCTCTGGTGCTTTGAGGCAGCAGTGCTAACCACTGAGCCACCGTGCCACCCATTTAAAATGGCATCAGGATGGGTATATGAATAGGAAGGGGTATGGGCCATGTGTTGGCAAATGGGACTAGATTAGGTTAGAGTGTCTGGACTAGAGTTGGACTAAAGGGTCTGTTTCCATGCTGTATAACTCTCTGACTCGAAGTGCTCCCAGCGCCCAATGGTGTAGGATTTCAGAGATATGAAGAGACTCTGGAATTCATCTCCTCACATCACAGAGCCCATTTAACCAGGACGTTCAAAATCATGAAGGAGGTCAATAGATCAGTAATGAGAGGCCACTCCCAGTGGCAGGTGGGTTGGGGACACATCGAATGGAATTGACAAAGGAATGATAAGCAAATGAATGATTTTGAGATAGTGTAGGGGGGACGAGCTGAGAATAGTTCACAGGTCGGCGCAACATCAAGGGCCGAAGGGCCTGTTCTACGCTGCATTGTTCTATGTTCTATGAATGCAGAGGTACCTTTTTGCAAAATGGGTTCTGAAGCAGAATTCACTGCCTTAGAGAGTGGTTGATGCCGCTTCAATGGGTAACATTAAAAGCTAATGTTTGTATGCTTGAAAAGGACGAAAAACTGCAAATTATGGATTGAACTGTAAGGGATTGGAACGAAGCCAAAGACTCTCCCAAACAGCTGGCTGAGGCAATGATGGCCCGAATGACGGGAACGTTTTGAGAATTGAGGGCAGCCCGGTGGCTCAGGGGTTGGCACCACTGCCTCAGAGCACTAGGGACCCGGGTTCAATCCCAGCCTCAGTTGTCAAAGGGATCAAACGGGTCAATGGGCTGAAAATTGGCAGATTGTTCAACCCGAGGAAACGCAAACGTTCCAATCCGCGTTATGGGGAGCAAAGGACATAGACTCAAGGGTTGATGGAGAATACTTTCAAAAGGGCGTAAAGCTCAGGGCCTACCGCTGAGGTTACTCCACTGGTAATTCAGACCATCTGTATGAGGTTCTCCAGCCACGTGTTCAAATCCGACCCAACCAAAATGGTTCTAGTTCGAATTTAATGCAAAACCATGGGGTGAAGAATTTGCTGCCTGACCTGCTGCGCTTTTCCAGCAACACACTCTCAACTCTGATCTCCAGCATCTGCAGACCTCACTGTCTCCTCATTTAACCACTGTCAGTTAAAGGCCTCATCGGTTTGGGATCATTTCCCATCATCGATAAATCTGGAATAAAACACCCATCTCAGCGATGGCTTTTTTTTAAAGATTAGATTCTCTGCAGGGTGGAAACAGGCCCTTCGGCCCAATGAGTCCACACCAACCCTCCGAAGAGTAACCCACCCAGACCCATACTTACTCCTGCCGAGTGCACCTAACACTACGGGGAAATTGGCCAATTCACCTGACCTGCACATCTTTGGATTGTGGGAGGAAACCCACGCAGACACTGGGAGAACGTGCAAACTCCACACAGACTGAAATCAAACCTGGCGTTGTGAGGCAGCCGTGCTAACCACTGAGCCACCGTGCTGCCCGTGGTGACCATGAAATGACCACTGATTACTTGTAAAAACCCATCTGTTTCACTAATGGTCCCTTAAGGGGGGAAATCAGCTGGCCTTGCCCAGTATAGCCAACCTGTGACCCACAGCAACCACCATGATCCTTAATTGCCTTCTGGGTAATTAGGGCCAGGCAGCAATGCTCTCAAGCCGTGAACAAACAATTAAAAAGAGACACTTGAGGGGTTCACCTCTTCCAGGGACGTGCCATAACCCTGGGGAGACAAGTGTCCTCCTGGTATTATCGCTAGACTGTTAATCCAAGCGGTAAAAACAATAACTGCAGATGCTGGAAAGCAAATACTGGATTAGTGGTGCTGGAAGAGCACAACAGTTCAGGCAGCATCCAACGAGCAGCGAAATCGACGTTTCGGGCAAAAGCCTTTCATCAGGAATAAAAGCACCTGCTTTTAATCCATTATTAATCCAAGCACCTGGTAAATATTCTGGGGACCTGATGGTGGAATTTGAATTCAACCGCAGAAGAAACAAAACTGGGATCAACAGTCTATCGTTGAAAGCATTGTTGGAAAAATGCATCGGATTCAATCATATCCTTTTAGGGAGGGAAATCAGCCTTCCTCATCCAGTCTGACCCACATGTGACTCCAGATCCACGGCAATCTTGACTCTTAACTACCCTCTGGGCAATTAGGAACAGGCAATGAAATAAACCCACATCCTGTGAAACAATATGAAAACAAAAATTATCTATTCGTTATAATCCAGGAACTGAAAACCGGTAGAGCTCATTTTAAGAGTTGCTTTCCAAAATAGTCTCTGGTGTGGGATCCTGCTGTGTGCCTTACAACGTCATCGCTTCGAAATTACAGCTGCTTTATGGTCTGGGAAAATTCCACCCCCCCCTCCCCCCCCACCATACGATATACTCTCTGAATGTCGGTCTTTCGAGGTAACAGATTGTGATGCATTCGCAAACCAGTGGTTTCTTCATTTCTTACATTCTCATGAGGCATGGATTTTAATGTTACAAAACACTTGCTGCACCAGCCTGAAACCCCTCTCACGCACCACAACACTCCCTCCTCACCTCCCCCCACCCGCCCATCCCAGGCCCCAAGGATTCCATGTGGGTTTAACCCATTGCAAAAATAGATGATTCACACCCACAACAGGCAAGCTCTGACCACTCAGTGAAATGGAAAAAAAAATAAGCTGCGATAGGCACAGAGGAGGAGCTTTAGTTTTTGTTTCTAGCCACTGCACACGATGATCTGTTTGTGACTTTTTATAGCCTGGCTCTTTCTAACTGAGAAACCGAGAGCTCAAATTGAAATGAGGAAAGTACAGGAGGTGAATCAACCTGAATAACTAATAACCAACAATCGGACACACACACAGCTAACATTCCCTCAACCACGTCTCACAGCCTGAGGGCGAACAGAGTCAGCAGTCACATTATAGTCCGGCTATAGTCCAATGGGTTTATTTGAAAGCACAAGCTGCCCCTACAATGCTCTAGAAGCTTGTGATTTCCGTTGGACTATCACCCAATGTTGTGTGAGGAAGGAATGGGAGGTAGAGGTGGAGAAGGGCCTTTGTAACACGGTGGCTCAGTGGTTAGCACTGCTGCCTCACAGCACCAGGGATCCGGGTTCAATTCCAGCCTCGGGTGACTGTCTGTGTGGAGTTTGCACATTCTCCCTGAGTCTGTGTGGGTTTCCTCCGGGTGCTCCGGTTTCCTCACACACACAATGTGGGTTCTTCTATAATGTCGCAGGTTGCGTCCTTGCGCAACCCTGTGTTGTAGAAACGTCGTGCTTTCGAAACAGCGCTTAAAGTGTTGCCGATGTAATCGTGTTACAACCGACATGTGTTTTAAAAGACCGTGCTTTAGAAACGGTGTCCCCAATTCGTCAATCACGTTACAGTGAATTCATGTTAATGAAGCATGCGTAATTGCCGAACGATTAGGTGGATTGGCCATGCTACCACGTCCAAAGGCTTGGTAGGTTAGCCTTGGTAAATGCTGAGTTAGAGGGATGGGGAAGGTCTGGTGGGATGCTCTTCAGTGGACGAGGAGACTCGGACCCGTGGACACAGCCTTAGAATTAGAGGGGGTAAATTCAGAACAGAAATGCGGAGACATTTCTTCAGCCAGAGAGTGGTGGGCCTGTGGAATTCATTGCCGCAGAGTGCAGTGGAGGCCGGGACGCTAAATGTCTTCAAGGCAAAGATTGATAAATTCTTGATTTCACAAGGAATTAAGGGCTACGGGGAGAATGCGGGTAAGTGGAGTTGAAATGCCCATCAGCCATGATTGAATGGTGGAGTGGACTCGATGGGCCGAATGGCCTTACTTCCACTCCTATGTCTTATGGTCTTATGGATAGATGTGCACTTGATGGGCTAAATGGCCTCTTTCCACACTGTAGGGATTCTAACACAAGGCTAGGAGTTATTAACTCAGTGTAATACAGCACCAGCAAGCCACTTGAGGAGAGTGGGTGAACAGGGCTTCGTTTGAATTCTTTCACGGGCCTGGAAAGCCCTCTTGAGGGCTGACCTCAGGGACGTATTGAGTTTAAAAAGGGAACAAAGGTGCGAGTTCAGAATGAGCTTTTGTTTCTCAGTCTATGTGAAGCTCCAATATGTGTTCCTGTTCCCACTTACCAGGCTGGTTTACACATTGTGTCTGTTATAGCAGCCACAGAACAGTTAGAGACAGCAAATGTTCCAGGGGCAGGGAGGAAAACTGAGTATTATACCAGTATATATATATTGGGCGGCACGGTGGCACAGTGGTTAGCACTGCTGCCTCACAGCGCCAGAGACCCGGGTTCAATTCCCGCCTCAGGCGACTCTCTGTGTGGAGTTTGCACATTCTCCCCAGTGTCTGCGTGGGTTTCCTCCGGGTGCTCCGGTTTCCTCCCACAGTCCAAAGATGTGCAGGTCAGGTGAATTGGCCGTGGGAAATTGCCTGTAGTGTTAGTTAAGGGGTAGATGTAGGGGTGTGGGTGGCGGGGCGGTGTGGACTTGTTGGGCCGAAGGGCCTGTTTCCACACCGTAAGTAATCTAAAAAAGCGAAAGGTATTTCATTTATACAGCATCCTCCAAAGCAGGTTACTATCAGTGACGTACGCCGTGGAGGGTTAGGCAGAACAGCAACGTGGATGTTGCCAGGATGTGGAACTTTAAGTCTCAGGGGGTTTGGACAGGGGTAATTATCTTCAGAACAAAGCTAGTTAACAGGAGATTCAATCAAGGTGTAAAGGGAGAGATAAAGTCGCCACAGTGGAAGACACCAGCAGTGCAATAGAACTTCAAAAGGATCAGTGGACAGAGGTGAGTGTAGTGACCATCTCTAAGGAGAAGGTGGAGAGATCACCCAGACGAGATGGGCTACCCCTCCCAGCGTTTTGAAGGAGATGGCTGAGGGGATTATAGAGGCATTGGTGGTGGTCTTTCAGGAATCACTGGAGTCAGGGAGAGTCCCAGAGCATTAGAATATGGCTAATGTAACACCCCCTGTTTCAGAAGGAAGGGAGGCCGAATACAGGGAACGTGGTGTCCGTGAGCCTGACCTGGCTGGTTGGTACGATTTTGGAGTGCCATTATTAAGGATGAGATTGCAGAGCAGTTGGAAGTGCACGGTAACATCGGGCTGAGTCAGCACGGCTTCATCATGGAGAGGACATGGCCGACAAATCTGTTTGAATCCTTTGAGTCAGTATTGAGCAAGGAAAAGAACGGAGAGCCAGTTTCCGTGATCGATCTGGAATTCCAGAAGGCCACTGACAAGGAGCTGCACAGGAGGCTGCTAAATAAGGGAAGGGCCAATGGTGTTCGGGGCAAGGTACTGGCATGGAGATGGGATTGGCTGACTGGCAGAGGGTGGGGATAAAGGGATCTCTTTCAGGATGGCAGCCGGTGACTAGTGGAGTTCCACAGGGGTCAGTGTTGGGAACACAACTGTTCACGTTATACATGACAGTCGAGAGTGTGATGCTGGAAAAGCACAGCAGGTCAGGCAGCATCTGAGGAGCAGGAGAATCAACATCTCAGGCATATGCCCTTCATCAGGGAAAACCACACTGTTTTACTCTGATCTCCAGCATCTATAGTCCTCACTTCCTTCGTGTTCATGTTCTACATAACAATCTAGGCAAAGGAACTGAGGGGATTGTTACTGGGTTTGCTGATAGTGGAGGGACAGGGCGTGTTGAGGAGGTGGGGAGGCTACAGAGGGACTTGGACAGGCTGGGAGAGTGGGCAAAGAAGTGGCAGATGGAATACAGCGTGGGAACGTATGAGGTTATACACTTTGGTCGGAAGGATTGGGGAGTAGACTATTTTCTAAACAGGAAAAGGCCTCAGAAATCTGAAGGACAGAGGGACTTGGGAATCCTAGTTCAGGATTCTCTTACAATGAACATGTAGGTTCAGTTGGCAGTTAGGGGAGAAAATGCAATGTTACCATTCATTTCAAGAGTGTTAGAATACAGGAGCAGGGATGTACTGCTGAGGCTATATGAGGCCCAATGGTCAGACCGCATTGGGAATATTGTGAGCAGGTTTGGGCCCTGTATCTAAGGGAGGACATGCTGGAAATGGAGGAGGTTTACAGGAAAGATCCCGGGGATGAGGGGCTTGTCATATGAGGAACAGATGAGGATTCTGGGTCAGTACGCGATGGAGATTAGAAGGATGGGGGGGGGGATCTGATTGACACTTCCAGGACACTGAGAGGTCAAGGATAGAGTGGGATGTGGAGAAGATATTTCCATGAGTAGGAGAGACTAGGACCCCAGGGCACAGCCTCAGGGTGAAGGGGTGACCCTTTGGAACTGGGATGAGGAGGAATTTCTTCAGCCAGAGAGTGGGGAGTCCATGGAACTCATTGTGACAGAGGACAAGTCATTGAGTGACTTCAAGACAGAGACAGATAGGTTCCTGATGGGTAACAGGGTTACGGGGAGGAGGCTGGGTTCAGAAATATATCAGCCATGATCCAGTGGGGGGGCAGAGAATGCCATCCCACTGCTTTTTTTGCCTCTGCCCTTGGTAGAGGCAGCACTGTGGCTCAGTGGTTTGCACTGGTGCCTCCCAACGCCAGGGATACGGGTTCGATTCCAGCCTCAGGTGACTGTGTGGAGTTTGCACATTCTCCCCGTGTCAGTCCAAAGGTGTGCAGGTCAGGGTGGATTGGCCGTGCTAAATTGCCCATAGCGTTCAGGGATGTGTAGGTTAGGTGCATTAGCCGGGGTAAATATAGGGTAGGGGGAATGGGTCTTCAGAGGGTCGGTGTGGACTTGTTGGACCCAAGGGCCTGTTTCCACACTTGAGAAAGGATATCCTAGCACTCGAAGGGGAGCACAGGAGGTTCACGAGGTTGATTCTGGAGTTGGGGGGCGTTGGCTTTGAGGAGAGATTGAGTAGAGTGGGACTATACTGATCAGAATTTAGTAGAATGAGGGGGGGAATCTTACAGAAACATATTGAATTGTGAAGGGAATAGATCAGTTAGAAGCAAGGGCGGTTGTTTACACTGGTGGGTGAAACTAGAACGAAGGGGCCATCACCCCAACATAAGGGAGGGAGCAGATTTAGGCCTGAGTTGAGGAGGAACTTGTTCACCCAAAGGGTTGTGAATCTGTGGAATTCCCTGCCCAGTGAAACAGTTGAGGCTTCCTCGTTGAATGTTTTTAAGGCAAAGATGGATTTTTGGAAATAAAGGAATTAAGGGTTAGGGTGAGAGGGCAGGGACATGGCGCTGAGTCCATGAAAAGGTCAGCCATGATTTTTCTGAGTGACAGAGCGGGCTCGATGGGGGCCAGACGGCCTACTCCTGCTCCTGGTTCCTATGTTCTTATGTAGCTCCCTGGCCATTACTAAAAGTGTAATTGGCAAATCTCTCGATGTCAAAGTCATGAAGAAGTACAACAAACAGTTGAATATCCCAGTATGGACCCGCAATTAGTCAAATCCCTCTACCATAGACCCGAATCCCCTAACCAGGTCAGTAACTTGAGCACAATTAGTCAGCGAATGTTACTAAATTAACAAGGTTTATTGAGATAGACAAGTTGCTTCATTGAAGCGAACAGAATTGGTTGCAAAATCATTAAACAATCATTATATTTTAAGAAAAACCAGCATTTCCTTATAAATTGAAATGCCAGCAATCCTATGACAAAAATATTTACATTTACCTCGGTAAGAAACATGAATCAATACAAGTTAGAATCCATTTTAACAGTTTGCTTTCAGGTTTTGACATTTTGTTTTGTTTTATTGCTCCTTTTATGGTTCTTCCATGTTTGAGATGAAAATTCAAGTTGGAGTGAAGATATAGTTTGATCGCAAAGAAATTGAGTCATTGCTTAACCTCCTGACATGGAGGCAGCGAACAGGAGGAACCAACGATTGCTGCTGTGTTTTGAAACATTGTTTTGTGAAGACTGAAATGTTTACGTGATTTCGTTTCTCAAACTGCCTTTCAGACCCCCCTTAAACCTGTCAATTTGTTGTTGCTTTGTTTATTTTATTATTGATTCTGTTTGCACAGCTTCTGAACAATACAAATTGTAATTAACTCCAAAGTTTTATAAGCTTTTGCATAGAAGGGCAAAATGTGTCAGCACAGGCTTGGAGGGCCAAAGGGTCTGTTCCTGTGCTGTATTGTTCTTTTAACAGAAATACTTTGAATACATCATTTCTCAGCTGTTACCATTTGTCGTACATTTGCAAAACAAATAAGGCTAAAAATGACCAGGTTCAGAGGAGATGAAATCGATTTGCCATTATCTCAGTAATAGTGCTTGGTGTTAGTCAGCAGGTCCTGTTTGGAACAATCTGTATCAATTCAGGAGCTTTCCTCACAGGAGCTTTTCCCAACTCAGCCTTTGAGCTGAAGTTATGGTCGGGTTCTCTCAGGTGTTTCCTTCTTTTAAGTGATGTCTGTGGCAAAACCAGGAAGCTCTGGCAATATTTCGACAGGTGTGGTGAACAGGGAGTTAACACTTTAACTTGGAAAGGACTCTTTAGATTAGATTAGATTACATTGCTTACAGTTCTTCAGAACTCTGCTGTCTCCCAGTCGCCCTGCACTCTCTCCAAACCACTTTCTGACAAACTCAGTCGTGACCAGAAACGTAAACAGAGATTGCTGGGAACACTCAGCAGTCCTCGTCTATTTGTTCTTTCCCCTCCCCTGTTCACCCCCTCCACCTTTAAAATCCATTGGGCCTTTCAGCTTTTTTTTTGTGTGTGAAGCATTCAAATGAAAGCTCATCGACCTGAAACATTAATTCTCAGATGCTGCGTGACCCGGTGCAACATCTTCAGTTTTATGTTTCAGGTTTCCAGCATTTCATTTCATTTCGATTGCGCTCTTGTTCAGAAGCTGTGCAAACAGAATCAATAATAAAATAAACAAAGCAACAACAAATTGGCAGGTTTTAAGGGGGGGGGGTCTGAAAGGAAGTTTGAGAAACGAAATCACGTAAACATTTCAGTCTTCACAAAACAATGTTTCAAAACAACAGCAGCAATCGTTGGTTCCTCCTGTTCGCTGCCTCCATGTCAGGAGGTTAAGCAATGACTCAATTTCTTTGCGATCAAACTATATCCTAATAATGGCTACTATGACCCTTGGTGGACACAGCTGATCTGGAGCTGAAAGTGAGGATGTTGGAGATTAGAGTCAAGATCAGCGTGGTGCCGGGAAAGCACAGCAGGTCAGGCAGCATCCAAGGAGTACGAAAATTCCTGATGCAGGGCTCCTGCCTGAAACGTCGATTTTCCCGCTCCCCGGATGCTGCCTGACCTGCTGTGCTTTTCCAGCACCACTCTGATCTGCAGTCAGGGGATTCTATATCAATTCTAATTAATCTGTTAAGAGATTCGAACAGTAAATCCCAATAGCCGCAATTTTCCACCTCCTGGAATTGGTGAGAGAAAATCATAGGAACCTCGACAGGGTGGAAACAGGCCATTCAGCCCCTCCCATATCCCATCCCTGCATTGCCCCCGAGCTAATCCATCTAGCCTACACATCTCTGGACTGTATGGGGAAGCCCACACAGACACAGGGAAAAATATCCAAACTCCACATTGGCAGTCACCCGAGGGGTGGGATTGAACCCCAGTTCCTGGCGCTGGGAGGCAGCAGTGATAACCGCTGAGCCACCAGGAAAGGTGGAGATAGTATATTGAGTTAACCCTGGAGGGTTATATGCCAACCCGCCAGCTCAGGGCTTGCTCAGCTTAAGGGATCCTTTAGTGACCATTCTCCCTGCAGCTGCTTGGATTTTCTGCATGGTTCACTTCCACTAGCCAAAGATGTGCAGGTTAGTTGGGTTGGTCGTGGGGAAATGCTGGTTCACAGAGATGGGAGTGGGTCTGGGTGGGATGTTCTTTGGAGGGTTGGTGTGGACCCGATGGGCCGAAGGGCTTGCTTCCGCACTGTAGGAATCCTACGATTGTCCGAGGTTGTGTCCCTAACTCTTAACCAGGAGGCCCAGGTTCCAGTTCCACTCTCGCGCCAGAGGTGTGTCCATGATTAGAAAATGTATCTAGTGCCTTTAATGGAGTAAATCTGACCTCGGTGATTAACAGGAGTGTTATCAGAAGAAACCTGTCATGGAGTCAGGTATTGATCAAAGAGATAGGTTTGAAGGAGGGGCTGAAAGGCAGCTAGAGAAATGAAGATTTCTCAGAGTGGTCACGTAAACATTTCAGTCTTCACAAACAATGTTTCAAAACACAGCAGCAATCGTTGGTTCCTCCTGTTCGCGGCCTACATGCCAGGAGGTTAAACAATAACTTGATTTCTTTGTGATCAAACTGTGTCCCGATAATGGTCCCCTTTGTGGACGTGTCTGATCTGTAGTCATGGGATTCCACATCACATCCCGCCTCTTTGGATAACGGCGCTCAATTCTGGTCTCCCCGCTATAGGAAGGATGTTGTGAAACTTGAAAGGGTTCAAAAAAGATTGACAAGGATGTTGCCGGGGTTGAGCTACGGGGCCGGGATTGGTAACAGGATCATGGGATTGGTAGTGAAAGGACCACATCATTATTACTGTGGCCATCATTCCCTTTGGAAAAGTGCAAAAGACAAGTTTAAGAACAGGGCTTCCCAAAAGTACAGGTCACGACCCTTCCCCAATGAAAATCTGAGCTTGTGATCTTTGAGGCCTCAGTGGTTGCCATGGAGACCTGACTAAAGGCTGAAAGCTGCAAGGCCCCTTTAAATCCCTGCCTTTCTCTCTCAATGATGGGTGTGGTCCAACACAATGCTCTCTGAGGCCTGATTCCTGTTCCAAGAGAGAAACATTTACCCGAATGGAGGCATTTTCCTTTTTTAAAAACAAAAGCAGTGATCTAACCCAGCAGCTTTTTCACCCTCCTCCCTCACACATCCCCCCCGTTCCAGCTCTCCTTATATATGGGCTCATAGCTACCTCCAGCGCTAAAAATCTGTTGCTGGAAAAGTGCAGCAGGTCAGGCAGCATCCAAGGAGCAGAAGAAGGGCTCATGCCCGAAACGTCGATTCTCCTGCTCCTTGGATGCTGCCCGACCTGCTGCGCTTTTCCAGCAACACATTTTCAGCTCTGATCTCCAGCAACTGCAGTCCTCACTTTCTCCTCATAGCTACCTCCAAGCCAATACCAGTGACTTCCAAAGGAAGGAATTGCAATTAGGTAGCCACCCCTCAACTCAGCCAAAGCAGTGACTTTGAGGTGCAGTCGTTGCGGAATCGTGGCCACCAATTTGTGCACAGCAGGATCCCACAATCACCAAGGGGGTGAATGGCCAGATAATTAGGGTTTAATTGCACTAGTGGATGGATAAATGGCAGTCACATCATTAGGAAACTCCCCCCTTTTTTTTATTTCTTTCATATTCTGTGACCTTTTATAACCGTCACAGGTATATTCATGGCTTCAAAGTAACCTCATGTGTAAACTCCAACACTCTAGCATCAAAAGTTATGCTCAGGACCCTCTTAAACACAGAGCTCCTCATACAGAGGTAAATGGCTATGTCAAAGTTCAATTTAAATTAAATTCAAAGAAAGGGGACCTGAGGGGCACTGTCCAATAGGTCAAGAAACGAGGAGAAAGGGGAAGTTGTTAAATTTGATGGTGCTTTGTTGGTATTGGACAGTGAGATGGACATGAGTTAAGGTCGAGTCAGAGTCATGGGGTGGATGTAGTGTAAAAGGGTTAATGTGAGTAAGTACATTGATTGGCCGACCTCATCATGAGAAGTGATGGAAGATCACGTGACTACAAGAAGATGGTTCATAGAATCCCAACAGCGTGGAAACAGGCCCTTCGGCCCAACAAGCCCACACTAACTCTCTGTAGAGTATCTCACCCAGACCCATTCACCCCTGACTAATGCACCTAACCTACACATCCCTGAACACTCTGGGACAATTTAGCACCGCCAATCCACCCTAACCTGCACATCGTTGGAAGGAACCCACACAGACACGGGGAGAACATGCAAACTCCGCACAGACAGTCGCCCAAGGCTGGGATCGAAACCAGGTTCCTGGCGCTCTGAGGCAGCAGTGCTAACCACTGAGCCACCGTGCCACCCTGTTCTCTTGTGGTTCTTTTGATCCTGCCCTGTAACATCGTTACAAACAGTAATGCCTCCTGCAACAATGACCAATCCTTCTCCTGCACCAGTCAAAGTCAAACAGCCAGGTCAACCCATCTTCAGAGGTCATTGAACAGGGCATGAAGATATCAAAATAACTTATGGGTGGCTCAGTGGTTAGCACTGCTACCTCACAGCACCAGGGGCCCGGGTTCGATTCCAGCCTCAGATGACTGTTTGTGTGGAGTTTGCACATTCTCCCCGTGTCCACGTGGGTTTCCTCCTGGTGCTCCGGTTTCCTCCCACAATCCAAAGATGTGCAGGTCAGGGTGGATTGGCTTTGGGAAATTGCCCATAGTGTTCAGGGGTGTGCAGGTTAGGTGCATTAGTCAGGGGTAAATGTAGAGTAATGGAGTGGATCTGGGTGGGATACTCTTCGGTGGTGGGGGGGGGGAGGTTAGTGTGGACCTGTTGGGCTGAATGGCCAGTTTCCACACTGTGGGGCTTCTATGATTCGATTCTAAGCTTCTGGAGTGCTGTTGCACCCGTCCAGGGGGAGTGGGGAGTATTCCATCACCTCCTGACTAGTGCCTTGTAGATGGTGGACAGGTTTGGGGAGTCAGGAGGTGGGTTACTCACTGCAGTATTCCCAGCCTCTGACCTGCGCTTGTAGCCACTGGATGTATATGGCTGAACCCAGTTCATTTTCTGGTCACTGGTCACCTCCAAGTTATTGATGGTGGGGGATTCAGCGAGGATTACTTCTTGCATGGTGGGGTGTATGATTCTATTCTATTCTATAATGGCTCTATACTTACATTATAAAAGACATACAACATGATTCGAAAACAAATCAAAAGCTGACCCAGGAGGGTCTATTCAGAACAGCCTGCACTTGGTTGGGTTGGTGGAGGGTTGGGTCACTTCCAGCAGATGCAGTCTCTGACCTTAGTGATGGGAATGGGTCGGGCAACATGGAAGTTGGCAAAGATCCAACGAAGGAAGGAAGGGTGCAACGCTGTTCCTACTCCCTCCCGCTCACCAGCTCCTCTTGCACAGCCCCACACCTTCCTTCAGCCACCTCTCCTCCCACCCCTACAAACCCTGACCCCACCTCCCCCCCCGGGTTCACATCTTTTGCTGCAAAAAGCAGAAAGCGCTGGAGAAACTCGGTGGAGGGAAGGAACGAGGTAACGTTCCGACCCTCCTTCCGGAACGTCGGCCGAGTTTCTCCGAGTTTCGGGTGAGTTTCTCCAGCACCTCCTGGTTGCATTTCAGATCTCCAGCGCCTGCAGACTCTTGATCAGCTCCCTCTATGCCAACCCTGCCCGCTAGACCACCCCCACTTCTCCAGTCCCTCTCAGCCGCTGACACACCTGCTTCCTTCGCCACTTTCTCCAGACCCCCTTACCCTCCATCCACGCCTCACCCCCACTTGGAGTGGCACCGGGAAGGAGTAGAAAAGCGAAGGGAAAGGAAGTGGGGGGGGGGGGCGGTACGGTGACCGAATTGGTGGCTGGGATCTGGCAGCTTCCAAGTGGAAGGAGTGATCAACGAGAGTAAGGTGAATGCTTGGTCGTTGGCAGTACCCATGTGTGTGTGCCAATGGCCAGAGTGGGAATCAAATTCTTGCCTGGCGTTGCTTGATCAGATAAACATCGTAGAATTCATCCCTGGTGTACATTTGGGAGGTCCACATTGTCTCATCATTTTGGTGGGCCCCAATTTTAACCCACTCCAAACCTATTCCCTGACAAAGAGTCTAAATCAGGTCCAATTTTACTGAGTGTTTCTCACAGCCCAGTGAAACCAGTCTCACAGCAAGAGCCTTCTTCCTTAAAAATGGCCCACGGTAATCTGACTATCTGAAGGTTCCTTCAGCAACGTTTTGTTTTAAATAAGCCTCGCACCATGGTGACTGATGAATAATGCGAAACAACAGCACCTTCCAAACTCACAACCACTTCCATCGGGAAGGACAAGGACGTGGGAACACCTCCAACATTCCTCGGCGATTAAAATCCTGGAACACTCTCTTTGAGAGCACTGTGGGGTGGGGGGGCTGTTTACCTGCTGTGGGCTGAGGTAACACCAGAGAGCAGCAGAGCATCACTTTCTCAAGGGCAGTTAGGGACGGGCAATAGATGATGACCGACCTCATGAGCTTCACGTCTCGAGAGCGTTTCGATAAGATTAGGGTGGCAAGTTCCTCTGGTGAGGTTTTGTCGTGCGACTGATGAGGGGTTGCATCCGACATGGAGTCAAAGAGTTGAACCAACTCCCCTAGAGCTATACTTCAGGGTATCCTCACGTGATACTTTTTAACGTTACTAAAGAGGTTCCCAAATTTGCCAAGGAAGTTTCGAAAGACACCAGGACGTTTTTTGTCTGGGGCTACACATTCTTTGCAAAGTTTTGACCCACAGCTCCATCCCAACTAGAAACGCAATACAGAAAGTTGATCTGGGGGAGGCTGTCGGTGTTGTGTGGGCTGGAGGGGGGGGGGGGGGGGGGGGTGGGGGGGTGGGGGGTGCAGAGGGAAAAAAATTCCCAGATTTGTTTTTAATAGAGGACTATCCGATAGATTGAACGGGCTGCGCCCGATTTCTCCGGGGATTGCGGGGGCTGGATTTTCCACTAAATTTCTGGGCAGGAGATTCCCGTGGGAAAATTCCCCACCCCTTTTTTTTTTGGCGGGATTTTCCCCTGGAAGTAGTCGCAATGGCACGAGCTGTCACAACGTTATTCCCGTTGGTGAAGTCCAGTGAGGAGCTCCTTGGTTCGAAGCCCCTGTTGAAAGTAGACCGTTCAGCTTTCCAAGGGGACGCTAGGAACCTGGGTGGTCTTAGTTGTAACGAGAACAGTGGCACCCAGTTCAGTCGCTGGCAGCGGGTAACTTTCATCACCCCTTTTGTTCATGGCATTGTCACACTCCAAGTGACCGTTCCCCGTCTGGGAACCCGCGGGAGACGAATCGGAATGTTCCCCGTCCCCAGTCTCGTTTCTCACTATCACCGAGTCCTTGGAAGTTCCATTCAACGCTTGAGAATTGCTGTTGTTCTCTTGGTAGAAATTTCCGTTGTTCCCGGAATTGCTCCCGTCCAGCTTCTCGTACTCGTCCGACTTCCCAGCAGCGTCGTGAGCTGCAAAATGAAGCAAAAACAAAATCACGTTCATGCAACTGACATGAAGCAACCCTCTCCCCCATCTCCCCACCCCGTGGATGCAGGGAATCTAAAACGAGAATAGGAAGTGCAGGTCTGGCAGGGTCTGTCAAAAAAGAGGAGTAAAGTTAAACATATTGAGCCATACAGAGGTACGACACAGAAACAGACCCTTTGGTCCAACTCGTCTATGCCGACCAGAGATTCTAAACTAATCTAGTCTCATTTGCCAGCACTTGGCCCCTATCCCTCCAAACCCTCATATACCCATCCAGATGCCTTTTAAATGTTGCAATTGTACCAGCCTCCACCACTTCCTCTGGCAGCTCATTCCATACACGTACCACCCTCTGTGCCCCTTAGGTCTCTTTTATATCTTTCCCCTCTCACCCTAAACCTATGCCCTCTAGTTCTGGACTCGTCCACCCCAGGGAAAAGACTTTGCCTATTTATCCTATCCATGCCCCTCATGATTTTACAAACCTCAATAAGGTCACCCCTCAGCCTCCGACGCTCCAGGGAAAACAGCCCCAGCCTGTTCAGCTTCTCCCTATAGCTCAAACCCTCCAACCCTGGCAACATCCTTGTAAATCTTTTCAGAACCCTTTCAAGTTTCACAACATCCTTCCTCCTGTATCAGTTGCCCTACAGGTGGATATATCAGAGGCAATTCATTCCAAATGTATTGAAGGAGAGGAGAGAGATTTTAAAAAGACATGAGGGGCAATTATTTCACACAGAGTGTGGTTCGTGTGTGGAATGACCTTCCTGAGGAAGTGGTGGATGTGGGTACAGTTACAATGTTTAAAAGACATTTGGATAAGGACGTGGATAGGAAAGGTTTGGAGGGATAAGGGGCAGGAGCAGGCAGCTGGGACTGGTTTAGTTGGGATTATGTTCAGCATGGACTGAAGGGTCTTTTTCTGTGCTGGATGATCGGTGATTCCCCAAGGCTCTGTTCCCTCTCTTTGTTAAACTCCTCTTGATGTTTCCTTACTTTTGAACTCTTGGAAGGAGGCTAATCTTCCTTTCCTCCGCTCTCCGTGTGGGAAAATGTTGCGGTAGCTCCGTAGAGCTGTAATCTGCTCTGATGGGACGCCTTTTAGAGGCTTGCTCACTGTATAACTGCATGTAACCCGAGAGGGTAAAGGTCTCAGACTCCATCTTAACTGGGGTGCACCTGAAGCATGACATGCTGGAGGGAGCAATGCTAATACCTTTGGTGATAGCCCAGCCACTGAAGTGACCGTGACTGTAACGTTATGTCGACACCAGAGACTGTAATAAACATCTACTGAAAGATTACTCCTGTCTTGTTCTTATATTTCAGGAGCTATCAGGTACAAATACCCTACTGAAGGCAAAAGTCTACAATACATTGGCAAATCAAACTGACTCTTAATGTCCCCCCCCCATCTCTCTCATGGTAATTGAGAGTCCTACAGCACAAAGATAGGCCCTTCCACTCAAACTGGTCCATACTGACCAATAATGTCCATCCGCGTTAATCCCATTTCCCTGCACTGGGCCCAAATCCTTCTAATCCTTTCCTATCCATGTATTTGTCCAAATGCCTTTTAAATGTTGTTAGTGTACCCACCTCAATCACTTCCGCTGACAGCTCATTCCATATGTGTACCACCCTCTGTGTAAAAAATGTTGCCCCTCAGGTTCCCTTTTATTCTTTCCCCTCTAACCTTAACCTGATGCCCTCTTGTCCTCGATTCCCCAACCCTGGGGAAAAGACGGAGTGCATTCACCCTATCCATGTCTCCCATGATCTTATACACTTCTATAACATCCCCCCTCAGTCTTCTACACTCTAAAGAAAGATGTCCTAGCTTGTTCAACTTCTCCCCATAACTCAGACCCTGGAGTCTTGGCAATGTCTTTCTTATAGCAAGGTGACCAAAACTGAACAGAATACTCCAAGTGTAGCCTCACCAACGTCCTGTATAACTGCCAAACTTCTATACTCAATGCCTTGATTAGATTCCCTACAGTGAGGGAAACAGGCCCTTCGGTCCAACAAGTCCACACTGACCCAGTCAGGGAGTAACCCACCCAGACCCATTGCCCTCTGACTAATGCACCTAACATTATGGGCAAGTTAGCATGGCCAATTCACCTGGCCTGCACAAGGAAACCCACGCAGACACAGGGAGAATGTGCAAACTCCACACAGACAGTCACCCAAGGTAGGAATTGAACCTGGGACCCTGGTGCTGTGAGGCAGCAGTGCTAACCACTGAGCTACCGTGCCACTGACAAAGGCCAGTGTGCCAAAATCCTTCTTCACTGCCCTGTCTACCTGGGACTCCACCTTCAGAGAACCATGCACCTGAACTCCAAGATCCCTGTGTTCCACTGCACTCCTTAAGATGCTGCCATTCACCATGAATCTCCGACCTTGATTTGACTTTCCAAAAGGCAAAATCTCACGTTTATCTCTATTAGACGCCATTTAATCTCAATGACCTGCCTCACCCCTCTTTTCATGCAGATGTACAATTGTAGTTAACCTATCCTGGATAAAGCAACAGAAGATCAAACAAGACCAAATATTGACAGTCTCAGAGATAAAGGTAACGAGACATGAATATATCATCACAGGAAGTGATGCAGTGTCACATTGATTTTAATGGTTCTCTCTCTCTGTTGCAGCCTCAAGATGAAGCTACAGAGAGATGTTCCTTCATAAAATTAATGCCCCCGACCTTCTCAACTGCCCAAGTAAATATTCTACAACAAAACCGAGACTATTATGTATCTGCTCTTACCTTTTCTGGCTTTTGTTTTGTGGTGTTGAATGCAGCAAGTGATGAAGACAACGATGGTCACCATGGTGATTAAGGTAGCCATTGCCACTGCAATGTAAACTATCCAGAGGTAATCTTGGCTCAGAGCGGTTGTAGGGTCCTTTATCTGAACATTTTCAGTTAAGATCTTCGTGCTGGGCACTACTGGTAACCAAGTCGCAACATCCAATCCTGTCAAAGGAAGCAAGCAACAGGGTCTAGTTACAATTCTGGGATTAGTAATGGCCGACAGGCAGGAGGTGTGGCGCGGTTACTGCTATGGGAGATGTCCCACAAGGGGTCGGGCCCAGTTTCTCCCCTCGCCTGGATCGGTCTTCGGAGTTTAATCTGGGTTTTTTTTTTGTCCCGCGAGGTCATGGGGGGAGCGGGGTTGGGGGGCCTGTGTGTGAAACTGGCAGAGGACTGCGCTCGATTCGGGTGGCTTGGAGATGCCAGAGTGTTTTAGATACCCATCGCGGTCTGTGGATTTACCTCAATAGTGTTCACTGGCGCCCTGCACCTCACCCTTTTTTGAAAGGCAGCTCATTCGTAAAATGGGAAGCATGGCGGCCGACACAGCAAGATCCCACAAAGGCGATGGCGTAATCTGTATAACCGATGCTGGCTGAGGTATAAACATCAGCCTGGGCACTGGGGGTGAATGCCACTGATCTCCTGTAAAGTGCCAGATCAGGGACTGAGCGCAGCCTGTTCAGATAAAGGGGCAGGAACCGGCGAAACAGGCCACAGCCAATCAGTGTGAAGACAGAGATCCTAGCAACCATATCACAAAGCATAACAACAGAGAGGAAGGCCGTTCAGCCCACTACACTTGTGCTGCCTCATTGGGAGGGCAACCAGTCCCATTTGCCTGCCCTCTCTTGATGTGCATGTGCCCAGACCAGGGGCAGTGGTAATGGTGGCAGACACGTTTACACGTCTTTACAGTTGTGGATCGAGATGGGAAAAAACTCAACCTTCTCTCCATCGTACAAACACACAGATTAGGAGGGGGAGTGAGACACTTGGCTGCTCCATCATTGAGTATTATCATGGCTAATCTGATTAATCCATATTCCTACCGACAACGACCCGTCATCTCTTTGTTCTCTGATCATCTTAAATCCACGTACCTACGGTTACCAATCCTCCCGGCCAACCAGAAACGTTCTCTCCTTCTTGATCCGTTCAAGCTCCCCCCCCCACCCCCACCCCCGCCTCAATAAAATACCTCACAAATCAGTGTTAACGTTTCGGGTCCAGTGACCCTTCCCCAGAACGGGATCCTTATGAGGGAGGATCACTCCACCCGAAACGCTAACTTTGATTTCTCTCCCGACCTGCCGAGCTAATCCAACAATTTCTGTTCTTGTCCAGCACCCACAGTTCTTTCAGTATTTTTATCCAAAACAAATCCCATTTTTTTGAAGGAGCAGAGTTACCAATGTCGTGTGGCGTTGGAATAGAATTGCAGACATTCTGAAATGGATAGCTTCTCAACCAGAGTTATCCAATAGCGTTGCTCTGTCCTCTTCTATCATAATCTTAGGTTCATGAACTACCAACATGTTATAATAGGTGTCACTCACACCACTGTCACCTTCTACGAGAGAATGTGGCTAAACTATCTCAGATACCTTTGAGACATTGCCTTCTTGTCGATATTATGTACTAATACCAACTAAGGAAGGATGTCCAGATGAAGAAACACTCATTATTGATGAAGATTACAAGTGTATTACATAGCCCTTAATAGCTAGTACTACCACATCTCAGATAAATGATTGTTTCTTGTGAGACATCAGACTCAACTGAAGCACACACGTTACTGACGTGGAAACACAATTAGCATTGTGTTCGAACGAGGCCATTTGACCCATCGGTGTCTGCCCCATGGCTTAGTGCCCCAGCAGTTCCCCATACCTCTGCTGGTTCTTTCTGGTCATATTATTATTCGATATTCTTCCACTTCCAGGCTGTACATTCCAGGCCTGAGCCACTCACCGTGAGAGAGTCTTTCCTCAAATCACACTCGTTACTGTTTAAGATCACAATAAATCTGTGTCCTCTTGTTTGCAACCAGTCTCTCCCTACCTACTCAATTGGCACCATATCCATATATGTCCACTCCCTCCCCCACCGATGCTCAGTAGCAGCAGGGTGTACCATCTACAAGATGCGCCGTAGAAATTCACAACAGATCCTCAGACAGCACCTTCCAAACCCACTCCCACTTTGTATCGAGAAGGACAAGGGCAGCAGATACAATGGGAACACCATCACCTCCCAAACCCCTCACCATCCTGACTTGGGAATATCTCACCGTTTCTTCACCGTCGCTGGGTCAAAATCCTGGAATTCCCCCCCCCCCCCCCCCCCCTCAGGGCACTATGGGTCAACCCACAGCAGGTGGGCTGCAGCTCACTCCCACCTTCTGAAGGGGCAACTAGGGACGGGCAATAAATGCTGGGCCCAGTCAGCGACATCAATGAATAATAATAAAAGAAAAGCCCAGATCTCTCACGTGTTTGAAAATCTCCATGAGATCTCCCCTTAGCCTTCTCCTCTATGGATGACAACTCCAACCTCTCCAGTCTATCTTGATAACTGCAGTTTCTCATCCCTGGTATCATTCTTGTAAACATCCCCTGTACCCTCGACAACACATTGACATCCTCTTTATCATGTGGTCCCTAAACACTGTACACCAAACTCCTGCTGAGGTTTAACAAGTGGTGACAGAGTGACTCGGTGGTTAACACTGCTGCCTCACAGCACCAGAGTCCCAAGTTGGGTGACTGTCTTGTGTGGCGTTTGCACATTCTCCCCGCGTCTGTGTGGGTTCCCTCCCACAGCCCGATGTTGTGCAGACCAGGTGGACTGGCCATGGGAAATGCAGAGTGACAGGGAATAGGGTTGGGTCTGGGTGGGATGCTCTTCAGAGGGTCAGTGTGGTCTCGGTGGGCCGAATGGCCTGCGCCCCATCCTATAGGGCTTCTATGAAGTGCTTTCTACAATATTGACATACCTCCTGCCTCTTGTACTCAGTGTACTGCTGGACATGCCCAGAAAATACAGGACATTGCACACTCCCAGGAACAGTCCATCACATCCCGATGGATGGAGCTTTTTGTGGGACGTCAGTTTAATCCTTTCGGGGACTAACTTGCCGATACAACCCTTTTCTGCCATCTTGCTCATTTCCAGCATCTATCCAGCTATTATTTCAATCACAAACTCTCCTTCCCTCCTTTCTCTGATAATCCTTCACTGAGTGGGAACATTTGAATGGTTGGAGCAGAAGGGGGTGGCTCAGTGGCTCAGTGGTTAGCACTGCTGCCTCACAGCACCAGGGTCTGGGGTTCGATCCCAGCTTCGGGTGACTGTCTGTGTGATGTTTGCCGTGTCTGCGTGGGTTTCCTCCGGGTGCTCCGGTTTCCTCCCACAGTCCAGAGCTGTGCAGGTTAGGTGAATGGGCCAATCTAAATGGTCCATAGAGTTGAGGGATATGTAGGTTAGGTGCATTAGTCAGGGATAAATATAGGACAGGGAAATGGATCTGAGTGGGATATCCTTCCGAGGGTGGTGTGGACTTGTTGGGCTGAAGGGCCTGTTTCCACACTGGAGGGAGTCGATGTGAGAGACTCTTGCTCCTAAATCCGACAGCTTTGTTGTTGGACCCGACTGTGAAATTAGCCCCCAGGCTCTGGTCAGTGGCCCCACTTCTTCCCAACTCCATCCCAGCCTCGGCTCCCCTAGTACGGAGACCCTCACCCACGGCTAGAGACCCTCGGCTATTCCAACACACCCCTGGCCAGGTCCTCAACCCCTACCCTCTGTAAAAGCTGAGGCAATTCAAACCTCAGTCACCCAGCTCCTGTCCAGTGAGTGACAAACACAGAGACTGTTCAGTGGGTCAGGCAGCGTCTGCCGAGCGAGTAAGCAAGTGATAGTATAACTCTACATCTTCAAAACTGTGTTATACTGGACTTGAAACTGTAACTGTTTCTCTCTCCGTGCATGCTGCCAGACCTGCCGAGTTCCCCCAACATTCTATGTGCCTGTTCCAGATTCCCGCCACCATTGTCTCCTGTGCTCAGTGGCCCACACACAGGGCCATACACTGCCCCCTCACTCAGACAGGGTCCATACACTGCCCCCTCACTCAGAGAGGGTCATACACCGCCCCTCACTCAGAGAGGGCCCATACACTGCCCCTCACTCAGACAGGGCCCAAACACTGCCCCCTCACTCAGAGAGGGTCATACACTGCCCCTCACTCAGACAGGGCCCATACATTGCCCCCTCACTCAGACAGGGCCATACACTGCCCCTCACTCAGACAGGGCCCATACACTGCCCCTCACTCAGACAGGGCCCATACACCGCCCCTCACTCAGACAGGGCCCACATACCGTCCCTCACTCAGAGAGGGCCCATACACTGACCCTCACTCAGACAGGGCCCATACACCATCCCTCACTCAGACAGGGCCCATACACTGCCCCCTCACTCAGACAGGGCCCATACACTGACCCTCACTCAGACAGGGCCCATACACCGTCCCTCACTCAGACAGGGCCCATACACCGTCCCTCACTCAGACAGGGCCCATACACTCCGCCCTCACTCAGACAGGGCCCATACACTGCCCCCTCACTCAGACAGGGCCCATACACTGCCCCCTCACTCAGACAGGGCCCATACACTGCCCCCTCACTCAGACAGGGCCCATACACTGCCCTCTCACTCAGACAGGTCCATACACTGCCCCCTCACTCAGACAGGGCCCATACACTCCCCCCTCACTCAGACAGGGCCCATACACTGCCCCCTCACTCAGACAGGGCCCATACACCGTCCCTCACTCAGACAGGGCCCATACACCGTCCCTCACTCAGACAGGGCCCATACACTGCCCCCTCACTCAGACAGGGCCCATACACCGTCCCTCACTCAGACAGGGCCATACACTGCCCCCTCACTCAGACAGGGCCCATACACCGCCCCCTCACTCAGACAGGGCCCATACACTGCCCCCTCACTCAGACAGGGTCCATACACTGCCCCTCACTCAGACAGGGCCATACACTGCCCCCTCACTCAGACAGGTCCATACACTGCCCCCTCACTCAGACAGGGCCCATACACTGCCCCCTCACTCAGACAGGGCCCATACACTGCCCCCTCACTCAGACAGGGCCCATACACTGCCCCCTCACTCAGACAGGGTCCATACACTGCCCCTCACTCAGACAGGGCCCATACACTGCCCCCTCACTCAGACAGGGTCCATACACTGCCCCTCACTCAGACAGGGCCATACACTGCCCCCTCACTCAGACAGGGTCCATACACTGCCCCCTCACTCAGACAGGGCCCATACACCGCCCCTCACTCAGACAGGGCCCACATACCGTCCCTCACTCAGAGAGGGCCCATACACCGTCCCTCACTCAGACAGGGCCCATACACCGTCCCTCACTCAGACAGGGCCCATACACTGCCCCCTCACTCAGACAGGGCCCATACACTGACCCTCACTCAGACAGGGCCCATACACCGTCCCTCACTCAGACAGGGCCCATACACCGTCCCTCACTCAGACAGGGCCCATACACTCCCCCCTCACTCAGACAGGGTCCATACACTGCCCCCTCACTCAGACAGGGCCCATACACTGCCCCCTCACTCAGACAGGGCCCATACACTGCCCTCTCACTCAGACAGGTCCATACACTGCCCCCTCACTCAGACAGGGCCCATACACTCCCCCCTCACTCAGACAGGGCCCATACACTGCCCCCTCACTCAGACAGGGCCCATACACCGCCCCCTCACTCAGACAGGGCCCATACACTGCCCCCTCACTCAGACAGGGCCCATACACTGCCCCCTCACTCAGACAGGGCCCATACACTGCCCCCTCCCTCAGACAGGGCCCATACACCGTCCCTCACTCAGACAGGGCCCATACACTGCCCCCTCACTCAGACAGGGCCCATACACTGCCCCCTCACTCAGACAGGGCCCATACACCGCCCCTCACTCAGACAGGGCCCATACACTGCCCCCTCACTCAGACAGGGCCCATACACCGCCCCTCACTCAGACAGGGCCCATACACCGTCCCTCACTCAGACAGGGCCCATACACTCCCCCCTCACTCAGACAGGGCCCATACACCGCCCCTCACTCAGACAGGGCCCATACACCGTCCCTCACTCAGACAGGGCCCATACACTCCCCCCTCACTCAGACAGGGCCCATACACTGCCCCCTCACTCAGACAGGGCCCATACACTGACCCTCACTCAGACAGGGCCCATACACTGCCCCCTCACTCAGACAGGGCCCATACACTGCCCCCTCACTCAGACAGGGCCCATACACTGCCCCCTCACTCAGACAGGGCCCATACACCGACCCTCACTCAGACAGGGCCATACACTGCCCCCTCACTCAGAGAGGGCCCATACACTGACCCTCACTCAGACAGGGCCCATACACCGTCCCTCACTCAGACAGGGCCATACACTACCCCCTCACTCAGACAGGGCCCATACACCGCCCCTCACTCAGACAGGGCCATACACCGCCCCTCACTCAGACAGGGCCCATACACTGCCCCCTCACTCAGACAGGACCATACACCGTCCCTCAATCAGACAGGGCCCATACATTGCCCCCTCACTCAGAGAGGGCCCATACACTGCCCCCTCACTCAGACAGGGCCCATACACTGCCCCCTCACTCAGACAGGGCCCATACACTGCCCCCTCACTCAGACAGGGCCCATACACTGCCCCTCACTCAGACAGGGCCATACACTGCCCCCTCACTCAGACAGGGCCCATACACTGCCCCCTCACTCAGACAGGGCCCATACACTGCCCCCTCACTCAGACAGGGCCCATACACTGCCCCCTCACTCAGACAGGGCCCATACACTGCCCCTCACTCAGACAGGGTCCATACACTGCCCCCCTCACTCAGACAGGGCCCATACACTGTCCCTCACTCAGACAGGGCCCATACACCGTCCCTCACTCAGACAGGGCCCATACACCGTCCCTCACTCAGACAGGGCCCATACACCGTCCCTCACTCAGACAGGGCCCATACACTCCCCCCTCACTCAGACAGCGTCCATACACTGCCCCCTCCCTCAGACAGGGCCCATACACTGCCCCCTCACTCAGACAGGGCCCATACACCGCCCCCTCACTCAGACAGGGCCCATACACTGCCCCCTCACTCAGACAGGGCCCATACACTGCCCCCTCACTCAGACAGGGCCCAAACACCGTCCCTCACTCAGACAGGGCCCATACACTGCCCCCTCACTCAGACAGGCCCATACACTGCCCCCTCACTCAGACAGGGCCCATACACTGCCCCCTCACTCAGACAGGGCCCATACACTGCCCCCTCACTCAGACAGGGCCCAAACACCGTCCCTCACTCAGACAGGGCCCATACACTGCCCCTCACTCAGACAGGGCCCAAACACCGTCCCTCACTCAGACAGGGCCCATACACCGTCCCTCACTCAGACAGGGCCCATACACTGCCCCCTCACTCAGACAGGCCCATACACTGCCCCCTCACTCAGACAGGGCCCAAACACCGTCCCTCACTCAGACAGGGTCCATACACTGCCCCCTCACTCAGACAGGGTCCATACACTGCCCCCTCCCTCAGACAGGGCCCATACATTGCCCCCTCACTCAGAGAGGGCCCATACACTGCCCCCTCACTCAGACAGGGCCCATACACTGCCCCCTCACTCAGAGAGGGCCCATACACTGCCCCCTCACTCAGACAGGGCCCATACACCGTCCCTCACTCAGACAGGGCCCATACACCATCCCTCACTCAGACAGGGCCCATACACTGCCCCCTCAATCAGACAGGGCCCATACACCATCCCTCACTCAGACAGGGCCATACACTGCCCCCTCACTCAGACAGGGTCCATACACCGACCCTCACTGTTACTTCAGCTGTGCAGGTGCACCTGGCTGACAGTTAAACAGAAGCCCCTCATTTCTCCTCAGCCTGTCCCCATCACTCACAGTGACGTCCTGAACCACAGCTTACGCAATCACGATGATGAGAACCGCCCTCACATTCTCCGTTCTCAGTAAATCCCACAACCCCCTGACTTCTCACACCTTCCATGGAAAAGAGCAGGTCCTCTGAAAGGCCACAGTTTCTGTTTACTGTTCAGGGGCCACACGCCATCGATGTGGCGCAAAAGGGAGAGAAATGACTGTCTGGGGTCAGGGAGGGGGCTGGCTGGTGGGAGGCTGGTTACTGGAAAGGAAACCATACAATGTAAGGAGCTGAGTCTCCCAGCCCCCAGCGTTACAGAGCCCACTTGTTTTCACTTCTTCACTCCTGTTTACAAACTCAGTCACAGTTCAGTGGGCTGTGTATTACAGTCAGAGTTTGTACAGTAGTGAAAATGGCCCTTCTGCCCACTGTTCCCATGCTGGTCATCAAGAATCAATCTCATAATCTGTCTATCTCGCCATCTATCTACCTTTCTATCTATCCATCCATCTGTCTATCTATCTATTTTTGTACCGTCTATCTATCTGTCCATTCATCGACCTATTTATCTGTTTATCTGTTTGTTTATTTATTCTCTCTATCCATCTATCCAACTGTCCATTTGTCGAGCTCTTTACCTGTTTATCTGTCTGTATATCTATCTCTCTATCCATCTATCTATCCACCCATCTATCTTTCTATCCGTTCATCTATCTATCTATGTGTACGTCTATCTACCTTTCTATCCATCTGTCTATCTATCCGTCCATCCATCTATCTGTGTAAATCCCATTCCCTACCACTTGGTCTCCTTGGCTATGGCATTTCAAAGGCTCATCTAAAGACCTACAATCATAAAATCGTGGAATCCTACAGTACAGTGAGGCCCTTTGGCCCATCTAGTCTGTGCTGACAAACTCATTGCAGTGCTTCTCAAATGTCTTGAGGATTCCAGGCCCTCTCACCCTTTTAGGTTCCAAATCTTAGCAGGACTTATACACTTAATGGTAAGGTCCTAGGGAGTGTTGCTGAACAAAGAGACCTTGGAGTGCAGGTTCATAGCTCCTTGAAAGTAGAGTCGCAGGTAGATAGGATAGTGAAGAAGGCACTTGGTATGCTTTCCTTTATTGGTCAGAGTATTGAGTACAGGAGTTGGGAGGTCATGTTGCGGCTCTACAGGACGTTGGTTAGGCCACTGTTGGAATATTGTGAGCAATTCTGGTCTCCTTTCTATCGGAAAGATGTTGTGAAACTTGAAAGGGTTCAGAAAAGATTTATAAGGATGTTGCCAGGGTTGGAGGGATTTGAGCTACAGGGAGAGGCTGAACAGGCTGGGGGCTGTTTTCCCTGGAGCGTCAGAGACTGAGGGGTGACCTTATAGAGGTTTACAAAATCATGAGGGGCATGGATAGGATAAATAGACAAAGTGTTTTCCCTGGGATGGAATAGTCCAGGACTAGAGGGCACAGGTTTAGGGTGAGAGGGGAAAGATATAAAAGAGACCTAAGGGACAACTTTTCACACAGAGGGTGGTGCGTGTATGGAATGAGCTGCCAGAGGATGTGGTGGAGGCTGGTACAATTGCAACATTTAAGAGGCATTTGGATGGGTATATGAATAGGAAGGGTTTGGAGGGATATGGGCCGGGTGTTGGCAGGTGGGACTAGATGGGGTTGGGCTATCTGGTCGGCATGGACGGGTCGGACCGAAGGGTCTTTTTCCATGCTGCACATCTCTATGACTCTACGACTAAGTGACAAGAGATTTCCTCAAATCCCCTCTTACCTTAAAACGGCCCCCCTTGGTTATTGGAAACATAGGACCAGGAGGAGGCCATTCAGTCCCTCCAATCGCAAGGGGGAAAGGCTTCTCCCTCGCTCCCCTGTCTAGGCCCCACGGAACGTCGCCCATCTGAGCCAGCACATGGTGGGGAGAGGCTTGGATAATTTCTCCTTTTTGGTTCTATTCATTCAAGGGATGAGGGCATTGCCATATAAGCCCAGCATTTATTGCCCACCCCTAATTGCCCGGGGAGCAGTGAAGAGCCCACCATATGGCTGTGGGTCTGGAGTCACTTGTAGGCCAGACCTGGCAAAGATGGCAGACTTCCTTCCCGAAAGAGCACGAGTGAATCAGATGGGGTTTTACAGTTGGCAACGGTCACACCATCAGCATCATTGAGATGAGCTTTATTATCCCGATTTGTCCAGTGAATTTAAATTTCACCCACGGCTAATCCAGTCACGAGCGACAGTGTGGATTGTGCCAGAACAGCTCCAGGGAAAAGCAACACACACAACGTGAAAACCGCAGGAACTGTGGACGCTGGAAATCGGGAACAAAAACAGAAATTGCTGGAGAGTCTCAGCAGATCTGGCAGCGTCTGAGGAGAGAGAAACAGTGTTAACGTCTCTGATCCAGTGGCTTCCAGTTAACTCTAGTTGCTCTCCGCAGATGCTGCCAGACCTGTCGAGCTTTTTCCAGCAATTCTCTGTTGTTGAAGGTGGAAAGTTAAACAGTTGTCAGAATACATCCACAAGGAGGCAGCGGAGAGCTCACGGAAACGGGTGCTCACAATAAAACAAGGACCAGTATTCAGGACAATCAAGATGGGACGGTTAACACAGGGCCAACACTGAGGGCTCTGGGCTGGCCTGCGGGGTTCGTGAGGATCAGCTGAGACCCAGTTTCAGAGAGCTAACCTCGACCACCTAGTGAACAAAAGTCAGCCCCTGAAGGGTACCAGGCTGGCACGTTGCCCTGATGAGCGGGTGGAGTGCGCATGGGGGCAAAGGCAGTATTCGGGATCACCGTACAATTCAGAGACGGTGCAGCAGCGAGCTTTCCCACAGGACAGAGTTTCTGATCAGGACCCAAAGGAATAAATTAAAGCCGACAAAACAGTCAGTCGTCATCTCAGAATTTCACTTCATCACACTCACACACACGCTCACAGGCACTCTCTCACACACACACACACTCAGAAACTCTCACATGCACTATCACACACACTCTCACACACACTCTCAGACACACACTATCTCACACCCACACACACTCTTCGACACTCTCACATGTCCTATTACGCACTCACACACACAATCACACGCACACATAACCTCACACACACTCAGACAGTCTCACATGCACTATCACACACACTCACACATACTGTCAGATTCACTCACTCATACGTAAATACACTTACACACTATCAATCAGACACCCACACACACTATTACACTCAAGTACGCACTACTAGGCACTTTCACATGCACTATCACACTCACACACACATACAAACGAAAACACTATCACACTCAAACACACACTATCAAACAGACATTCACACACACACTAACACACTCTCACTCACATATTTCCAAATACACACACACACATACGTACATACACATGGGCTCTCTCTCACACACATGAATATACTCGCTCAATACACACAAACATACATATAAACACAGATACGTAAACGCACAAGCACTCTCATACATACACTCAGTTGTAGAGTCACTCACTCACACTAAATCCATTTTCAGAGCAACTATATTTCGGCACGAACAGTTTCAATTTGAACGGGAATATTTACAGAGATTGCCTGGAGCTCTCTCCTACCTCTGTCTTCGAAACAGTCCTCAGTGAGTGTGTCAAGTTGATAACCCTCTGGACACATCGCTGCTGGGGAACCAGGCAACACTAACTGTGGAGCTCTCTCTCTCTCACTGCTCTTTATCCAGTGTGGTCAGGAAGTTCCCCAAAACCACCCCTCAGCATCGATCCTCCCCCCCCATCCACACTTTCAACTGGGGCTGTGATTGGCAGAGACCAGAGAGACGCACTCTAAAGGTAGTGATCAGTCACACCCAGACTCTGGTAGCACCAGCTGGAGATAGGGGGGGAGTTATAGGGACTGGGGGAGAAGGAGGGGCTGAGGGAGAGTGAGAGACTGGAGGAGAGGGAGGGACTGGGGGAGAGGGAATGGGGGAGAGGGAGGGACTGGGGGAGAGTGAAAGACTGGGGGAGAGTGAGAGACTGGGGGAGAGGGAATGGGGGAGAGGGACTGGGAGAGAGAGGGACTGTGGGAGAGTGAGAGACTGGGGGAGAGGGAGGGACAGGGGGAGAGTGAGGGACTGGGGGAGAGGGAGGGACTGGGGGAGAGAGGGAGGGGAGGGTGAGATAGGACTGGGGAAGAGAGGGACTGGGGGAGAGAGGGACTGGGGGAGAGTGAGGGACTGGGGAGAGGGAGGGCCTGGGGGAGAGTGAGAGATTGGGGAGAGGGAGGGACTGGGGGAGAGGGAATGTGGGAGAGGGACTGGGGGAGAGGGAGGGACTGGGGGAGAGGAAGAGACTGGGGGAGAGGGAGGGACTGGGGGAGAGTGAGAGACTGGGGGAGAGGGAGGGACTGGGGAGAGTGAGAGACTGGGGGAGAGGGAGGGACTGGGGGAGAGAGGGAGGGGAGGGTGAGATAGGACTGGGTAAGAGAGGGAGTGGAGGGGGAGATAGGACTTGGGGAGAGAGGGACTGGAGGAGAGTGAGGGACTGGGGGAGAGAGGGGGACTGGGGAGAGAGAGGGGGACTGAGGGAGAGTGAGGGACTGGGGGAGAAAGGGGGACTGGGGGTGAGTGAGAGACTGGGGGAGAGGGAGGGACTGGGGGAGAGGGACTGGGGGAGAGTGAGAGACTGGGGGAGAGTGAGGGACTGAGGGAGAGAGGGACTGGGGAGAGTGAGGGACTGGGGAGAGTGAGGGTCTGGGGGAGAGAGGGAGACTGAGGGTGAGTGAGAGACTGGGGGAGAAGGAGGGACTGGGGGAGAGGGACTGGGGGAGAGGGAAGGACTGGGGCAGAGGGAAGGACTGGGGAGAGGGACTGGGGGAGAGTGAGAGACTGGGGGAGAGTGAGGGACTGGGGAAGAGTGAGGGACTTGGGGAGAGAGGGACTGGGGAGAGTGAGGGACTGGGGGAGAGTGAGGGGCTGGAGGAGAGTGAGGGGCTGGGGAAGAGAGGGAGTGGAGGGGGAGATAGGACTTGGGGGAGAGTGAGGGACCTGGAGAGAGAGGGACTGGGGAAGAGTGAAGGACTGGGGGAGAGTGAGGGACTGAGGGAGAGAGGGACTGGGGAGAGTGAGGGACTGGGGGAGAGAGGGACTGGGGAGAGTGAGGGACTGGAGGAGAGAGGGATGGAGTAGGAGATAGGACTGGGGGAGAGTGAGGGACTGGGGGAGAGAGGGACTGGGGGAAAAGTACTGGAGGAGAGGGGGATTGATGGGGGGCAAGAAGGACTGGGGGAGGGGGGAGAATAGGGGAAAGGGATTTGGGGAGAGAGGGATCTGGGGGAGAGAGGGGGACTGGGGGAGATGGGGGACTGGGGAGGAGGTGGGAATAGAGTCTGAAGGGAGAGAGGGGATAGGGACTGAAGGGAGGGAGGGTTTGTGAGAGCTCGGAGGGAAGGAGAGGTGATGGGTGACAAGAAAGGCCAAGGAAGTGGGGTTTGGGGAGGGGGTAGGGAGGAAGGGAGGGGGAATGGGAGCTGCTCCCAGCTCCTGGCCTCACCTTCTGTTTCCATCTCCCTCCGGGAATTCCCCCTCCCCCCTTCCCCCCTCCCCTTCCCCCCCCTTCCCCCCACACCCCCACCCCAGCCATCTCTGTCCAGCATCCCTCTCCCCATCACTCAAGCCCCACTTTATGACAGCCACAGCCTGCATTGATCTAGCCCCCTCTGACAGAGTCTAACGTCACATAAGGGAGTTTTGCAGGAGTATAATCGGGTAACATTGGATCGAGGGCCATCTGAACCTGAAAATAAAACTGCTTCACTTTCGCCTGAAAATAAAACAGTGTGTCCAGAAGTCAATTTAAAATTTCTGAATTCCTGTTAGGCCTGAGATTTGCGATTTTTAATTGAACAAACCTCCTTTGTGGTGAGTGTACCAGACGTGGCCTGTATTTCTACAGATCCAACTAGAATCAGGTCATGTCAATGACAGAGAGGAACAGGCATGTTGTGCTCCAAGTGGTCCCAGATACGATGTAGACTGAGAGCTTTTGACCCTCTGGAGACAGTCCACAACACAGTGATGATGGATCAGCTCCTTCCGAAAGGTATATCACATCCAAACTGTGAGACAGAACACAACAGGGACCAGAAACCAGAAAACTAAAATCATAGGATTTATTCAGGTTCGGCAGCATCTGTGGAAGAAGGAAAATGATTTGGTTAATATTTCAGGTTTGCCATAACAAAGATTCCTAAGCATTACAACTTTAAGCCAGTCTTACTGCTCAGATCCTGTAAGACATGAACAGGCTGTTTCTGCAACAAACCACACACCTCCAGGCTCAGCCAACAGAGGGAGCTCACGCACCAAGTAACCAGCCCTCAGAAACTCTCACACACACACACACACACACACACTCACATACACACTCACTCCTGCTCACACCCCGACCCTAACTCACACACACACACTCACATACACACTCACTCCTGCTCACACCCCGACTCTAACTCACACACACACACTCACATACACACTCACTCCTGCTCACACCCCGACCCTAACTCATACTCACTCACACACTCACTCCTGCTCACACCCCGACCCTAACTCACACACACACACTTACTCACACACACTCCTGCTCACACCCCGACCCTAACTCACACACACACACTCAGTCACACACACTCCTGCTCACACCCCAACCCTAACTCACACACACACACTCACTCACACTCACTCCTGCTCACACCCTGACCCTAACTCACACACACACACTCACACTCACTCCTGCTCACACCCCGACCCTAACTCACACACACACACACACTGACTCACACACTCACTCCTGCTCACACCTTGACCCTAACTCACACACACACACTCACTCCTGCTCACACCCCAACCTAACTCACACACACACTCACTCACACACACTCTTGCTCACACCCCGACCCTAATTCACACACACAGTCACACACACACTCTTGCTCACATCCCGACCTAACTCACACGCACACACACACACTCACTCACACACACTCTTGCTCACACCCCAACCCTAACTCACACACACACACTCACTCACACACACTCCTGCTCACACCCCGACCCTAACTCACACACACACACTCACTCACACTCACTCCTGCTCACACCCCGACCATAACTCACACACACACACTCACACTCACTCCTGCTCACACCCCGACCCTAACTCACACACACACACACACTGACTCACACACTCACTCCTGCTCACACCTTGACCCTAACTCACACACACACACTCACTCCTGCTCACACCCCGACCCTAACTCACACACACACACTCACTCCTGCTCACACCCCGACCCTAACTCACGCACACACACACACTCACTCACACTCACTCCTGCTCACACCCCAAACCTAACTCACACACACACACTCACTCCTGCTCACACCCTGACCCTAACTCACACACACACACACACTCACTACTGCTCACACCCCGACCCTAACACACACAGACACACACTCACTCACACACACTCCTGCTCACACCCCGACCCTAACTCACACACACAGACACACACTCACTCACACACACTCCTGCTCACACCCCAACCCTAACTCACACACACACACTCACTCACACTCACTCCTGCTCACACCCCAACCCTAACTCACACACGCACACTCACTCACACTCACTCCTGCTCACACCCCGACCCTAACTCACACACACACTCACTCCTGCTCACACTCCAACCCTAACTCACACACACACACACACACTCACTCTTGCTCACACCCCAACCTAACTCACACACACACTCACTCACACACACTCTTGCTCACACCCCGACCCTAATTCACACACACAGTCACACACACACTCTTGCTCACATCCCGACCTAACTCACACGCACACACACACACTCACTCACACACACTCTTGCTCACACCCCAACCCTAACTCACACACACACACACTCACTCACACACACACTCCTGCTCACACCCTGACCCTAACTCACACACACACACACACACACTCACTCACACACACTCCTGCTCACACCCCAACCCTAACTCACACACACACACTCACTCACACTCACTCCTGCTCACACCCCAACCCTAACTCACACACACACTCACTCACACTCACCCCTGCTCACACCCCAAACCTAACTCACACACACACTCACTCACACTCACTTCTGCTCCCACCCCGACCCTAACTCACACACACGCACACTCACTCCTGCTCACACCCCAACCCTAACTCACACACACACACACTCACTCTTTCTCACACCCCGACCTAACTCACACACACACTCACACACACACTCACTCACACACACTCTTGCCCACACCCTGACCCTAATTCACACACACAGTCTCACACACACACTCCTGCTCACACCCCGACCCTAACTCACACACACACGCACACACACTCACTCACACACCCTCCTGCTCACACCCCTACCCTAACTCACACACACACACTCACTCACACTCACTCCTGCTCACACCCCAACCCTAACTCACACACACACACTCACACTCACTCCTGCTCACACCCCGACCCTAACTCACACACACACTCACTCACACACACTCTTGCCCACACCCTGACCCTAATTCACACACACAGTCTCACACAGACACTCCTGCTCACACCCCGACCCTAACTCACACACACACGCACACACACTCACTCACACACACTCCTGCTCACACCCCAACCCTAACTCACACACACACACTCACTCACACTCACTCCTGCTCACACCCCAACCCTAACTCACACACACACACTCACTCACACTCACTCCTGCTCACACCCCGACCCTAACTCACACACACACTCATTCCTGCTCACACCCCAACCCTAACTCACACACACACACACTCACTCTTGCTCACACCCCAACCTAACTCACACACAAACTCACACACACACTCACTCACACACACGCTTGCTCACACCCCGACCCTAATTCACACACACAGTCACACACACACTCTTGCTCACACCCCGACCTAACTCACACGCACACTCACACACACACTCACTCACACACACTTTTGCTCACACACCAACCCTAACTCACACACACACACTCACTCACACACACTCCTGCTCACACCCCGAACCTAACTCATACTCACTCACACACTCACTCCTGCTCATACCCCGACCCGAACTCACACACTCACACACACACTCACTCACACACACTCCTGCTCACACCCCAAACCTAACTCACACACACTCACTCCTGCTCACACCCCAAACCTAACTCACACACACACACACTCACTCACACTCACACCTGCTCACACCTCAACCCTAACTCACACACACACTCACTCACACTCACACCCCGACCTAACTCACACACACACTCACACACACACTCACTCACACACACTCTTGCCCACACCCCGACCCTAATTCACACGCACAGTCTCACACACACATTCTTGCTCACACCCCGACCTAACTCACACACTCACACACACACACTCACTCACACACACTCCTGCTCACACCCTGACCCTAATTCACACACACAGTCACACACACACTCACTCCTGCTCACACCCCGACCCTAACTCACACACACACACACACTCACATACACACTCACTCCTGCTCACACCCTGACCCTAACTAACACACACTCACATACACACTCACTCCTGCTCACACCCCGACCCTAACTCACACACACACACACTCACTCACACTCACTCCTGCTCACACCCCAACCCTAACTCACACACACCCACTCACTCCTGCTCACACCCGGACCCTAACTCACACACACACACACTCACTCACACTCACTCCTGCTCACACCCCGACCCTAACTCACACACACACACACTCACTCACACACTCACTCCTGCTCACACCCCGACCCTAACTCACACACACACTCACTCACACTCACCCCTGCTCACACCCCAAACCTAACTCACACACACACACTCACTCACACTCACCCCTGCTCACACCCCAAACCTAACTCACACACACACACTCACTCACACTCACTCCTGCTCCCACCCTGACCCTAACTCACACACATGCACACTCACTCCTGCTCACACCCCAACCCTAACTCACACACACACACACACACTCACTCTTGCTCACACCCCGACCTAACTCACACACACACTCACACACACACTCACTCACACACACTCTTGCCCACACCCTGACCCTAATTCACACACACAGTCTCACACACTCACTCCTGCTCACACCCTAACCCTAACTCACACACACACACACACTCACTCACACTCACTCCTGCTCACACCACGACCCTAACTCACACACACACTCACTCCTGCTCACACTCCAACCCTAACTCACACACACACACACTCACTCTTGCTCACACCCCAACCTAACTCACACACAAACTCACACACACACTCACTCACACTCACTCCTGCTCACACCCCAACCCTAACTCACACACACACACACTCACTCACACTCACTCCTGCTCACACCCCGACCCTAACTCACACACACATTCACTCCTGCTCACACTCCAACCCTAACTTACACACAAACTCACACACACACTCACTCACACACACTCTTGCTCACGCCCCGACCCTAATTCACACACACAGTCACACACACACTCTTGCTCACACCCCGACCTAACTCACACGCACACTCACACACACACTCACTCACACACTTTTGCTCACACCCCAACCCTAACTCACACACACACACTCACTCACACACACACTCCTGCTCACACCCCGACCCTAACTCATATTCACACACTCACTCCTGCTCACACCCTGACCCTAACTCACACACACACTCACTCCTGCTCACACCCCACCGTAACTCACACACTCACACACACACTCACTCACACACACTCCTGCTCACACCCCAACCCGAACTCACACACACACACTCACTCACACTCACTCCTGCTCACACCCCAAACCTAACTCACACACACACACTCACTCACACTCATCCCTGCTCACACCCGAACCCTAACTCACACACACACTCACTCACACTCACTCCTGCTCACATCCCGACCCTAACTCACACACACGCACACTCACTCCTGCTCACACCCCGACCCTAACTCACACACACACACACTCACTCTTGCTCACACCCCGACCTAACTCACACACACTCACACACACACTCACTCACACACACTCCTGCTCACACCCCGACCTAACTCACACACACTCACACACACACTCGCTCACACACACTCCTGCTCACACCCCGACACTAACTCACACACACATTCACACACATGCACTCACACACACTCCCACTCACACCCCCGACCCTAACCCACACACACACTCACACACACTCACTCACACACACACATTCACACACACGCACTCACACACACTCCCACTCACACCCCGACCCTAACTCACACACTCACACATTCACACACACACAACCTCTATACACTCCCACTCACACCCCTGAACCTAACTCAAAACACACACATTCACACACACACACACTCCCCGATCCTAACTCACATACACACATTCACACACACACACACTCCCCGATCCTAACTCACATACACACATTCACACACACATTCACACATACACACTCACACTCATTCCCCAACCCTAACTCTCACACACACATTCACACACACACATTCACACACACACATACACACACACACTCCCCAACCCTAACTCACACACACACATTCACACACACACAACCCCTACCTACGCACTCTCACTCACACCCCGACCCTAACTCACACACTCACACATTCACACACACACACATTCACACACACACACACACACACACACACTCACATACACACTCCCTCCTGCTCACACCCTGACCCTAACTCACACACACACTCACATACACACTCACTCCTGCTCACACCCCGACCCTAACTCACACACACACTCACTCACACTCACTCCTGCTCACACCCCGACCCTCACTCACACACACACACTCACTCCTGCTCGCACCCCGACCCTAACTCACACACACACATACACACTCACTCCTGCTCACACCCCGACCCTAACTCACACACACACACTCACTCCTGCTCACACCCCGACCCTAACTCACACACACACACACTCACTCCTGCTCACACCCCGACCCTAACACACACACACTCACTCCTGCTCACACCCTGACCCTAACTCACACAGACACACACACACACACTCACTCACACACACTCCTGCTCACACCCCGACCCTAACTCACACACACACACACTCACTCCTGCTCACACCCTGACCCTAACTCACACACACACACACTCACGCCTGCTCACACCCTGACCCTAACTCACACACATACACTCACTCACACACTCACTCCTGCTCACACCCCGACCCTAACTCACACACATACACACTCACTCCTGCTCACACCCCGACCCTAACTCACACACACTCACACTCACTCCTGCTCACACCCCGACCCTAACTCACACACACACACTCACTCCTGCTCACACCCCGACCCTAACTCACACACACACACACACACACTCACTCCTGCTCACATCCCGACCCTAACTCACACACACACACACTCACACTCACTCCTGCTCACATCCCGACCCTAACTCACACACACACACTCACTCCTGCTCACACCCCAACCCTAACTCTCACACACACACACACACTCACTCCTGCTCACACCCCAACCCTAACTCACACACACACACTCACTCCTGCTCACACCCCGACCCTAACTCACACACACACACTCACTCACACACACTCCTGCTCACACCCCAACCCTAACTCACACACACACACTCACTCCTGCTCACACCCCAACCCTAACTCACACACACACACTCACTCACACACACTCCGGCTCACACCCCGACCCTAACTCACACACACACAGTCACTCCTGCTCACACCCCGACCCTAACTCACACACACTCACTCACACACACTCCTGCTCACACCCCAACCCTAACTCACACACGCACACACTCACTCCTGCTCACACCCCGACCCTAACTCACACACACTCTCACACACACACTCCTGCTCACACCCCGACCCTAACTTACACACACACACTCACTCCCGCTCACACCCCAACCCTAACTCACACACACACACTCACTCACACACACTCGTGCTCATATCCCGATCCTAACTCACACACACACACTCACTCTTGCTCACACCCCAACCCTAAACCACACACACAGACACACTCACTCACACACACTCCTGCTCACACCCTGACCCTAACTCACGCACACACACTCACTCACACACTCACTCCTGCTCACACCCCAACCCTAACTCACACACACACACTCACTCCTGCTCACACCCCGACTCTAACTCACACACACTCACACTCACTCACACACACTCCTGCTCATACCCCAACCCTAATTCACACACACAGTCTCACACACACACTCTTGCTCACACCCCGACCTAACTCACACGCACACTCACACACACACTCGCGCACACACACTCCTGCTCACACCCCGACACTAACTCACACACACACATTCACACACATGCACTCACACACACTCCCACTCACACCCCCGACCCTAACCCACACACACACTCACACACACTCACTCACACACACACATTCACACACACGCACTCACACACACTCCCACTCACACCCCGACCCTAACTCGCACACTCACACATTCACACACTCACGCATTCACACACACACAACCTCTATACACTCCCACTCACACCCCTGAACCTAACTCAAAACACACACATTCACACACACACACACTCCCCGATCCTAACTCACATACACACATTCACACACACACACACACTCCCCGATCCTAACTCACATACACACATTCACACACACATTCACACATACACACTCACACTCATTCCCCAACCCTAACTCTCACACACACATTCACACACACACATTCACACACACATACACACACACACACTCCCCAACCCTAACTCACACACACACACACATTCACACACACACAACCCCTACCTACGCACTCTCACTCACACCCCGACCCTAACTCACACACTCACACATTCACACACACACACACATTCACACACAGATACACATTCACACACACACACACACTCACATACACACTCACTCCTGCTCACACCCTGACCCTAACTCGCACACACACTCACATACACACTCACTCCTGCTCACACCCCGACCCTAACTCACACACACACACACTCACTCACACTCACTCCTGCTCACACCCTGACCCTAACTCGCACACACACTCACATACACACTCACTCCTGCTCACACCCCGACCCTAACTCACACACACACACACTCACTCACACTCACTCCTGCTCACACCCCGACCCTAACTCACACACACACACACTCACTCACACTCACTCCTGCTCACACCCCGACCCTAACTCACACACTCACACATTCACACACACACAACCTCTATACACTCCCACTCACACCCCTGAACGTAACTCAAAACACACACATTCACACACACACACACTCCCCGATCCTAACTCACATACACACATTCACACACACACACACTCCCCGATCCTAACTCACATACACACATTCACACACACATTCACACATACACACACTCACACTCACTCCCCAACCCTAACTCACACACACACATTCACACACACACACACTCACACTCACTCCCCAACCCTAACTCTCACACACACATTCACACACACACACACTCCCCAACCCTAACTCACACACACATTCACACACACACAACCCCTACCTACGCACTCTCACTCACACCCCGACCCTAACTCACACACTCACACATTCACACACACACACACATTCACACACAGATACACATCCACACACACACATTCACACACAGATACACATACACACACACACATTCACACACATACACTTCCACTCACTCCCCCGACCCTAACACACACACACACACACACACATTCACACACACACAACCCCTACACACTCCCACTCACACCCCGACCCTAAGTCACACACTCACACATTCACACACACACACACACACACACATTCACACACACACTCACACATTCACACACACTCACACATTCACACACACACATTCACACACACACTCACACATTCACACACACACACACATTCACACACACACTCACACATTCACACACACACACTTTCACACACACACTCCCACTCACACCCCGACCCTAACTCACACACACACACATTCACTTACGCACACACATTCACACACTCACACACATACACATATATACACACACACAACCCCTGCACACTCCCACTCACACCCCGACCCCTAACTCACACACACACACACACTCACACACATAAAACCCCTACACACTCCCACTCACACCCCGACCCCTAACTCACACACTCATACACACTCACACACATACAACCCCTACACACTCCCACTCACACCCCGACCCCTAACTCACACACACACACTCACACACACACACAACCCCTACACACTCCCACTCACACCCCGACCCCTAACTCACACACACACACTCACACACACACACAACCCCTACACACTCCCACTCACACCCCGACCCCTAACTCACACACACACACTCACACACATACAACCCCTACACACTCCCACTCACATCCCCCACCCTAACTCACACACACACACACTCACACACATACACATATATACACACACACACAACCCCTGCACACTCCCACTCACACCCCGACCCCTAACTCACACACACACACACTCACACACACACATCCCCTACACACTCCCACTCACACCCCGACCCTAACTCACACACACACACTCACACACACACACATCCCCTACACACTCCCACTCACACCCCGACCCTAACTCACACACACACACACTCACACACACACACAACCCCTACACACTCCCACTCACACCCCGACCCCTAACTCACACACTCACACATTCACACACATACTCACACATTCACACACACACACACACACTCACACACACATTCACACACACACGCTTCCACTCACACCCCGACCCCTAACTCACACACTCACACATTCACACACATACTCACACATTCACACACACACACACACTCACACACACATTCACACACACACGCTTCCACTCACACCCCGACCCTAACTCACACACACACATTCACACACACACACACATACACATATATACACACACATAACCCCTGCACACTCCCACTCACACCCCCGACCCTAACGCACACACACACACACACTCACACACATACAACCCCTACACACTCCCACTCACACCCCGACCCTAACTCACACACACACACACACACACACTCACACACATACAACCCCTACACACTCCCACTCACACCCCGACCCTAACTCACACACACACACTCACACACACACACATCCCCTACACACTCCCACTCACACCCCGACCCTAACTCACACACACACACACTCACACACACACACAACCCCTACACACTCCCACTCACACCCCGACCCCTAACTCACACACTCACACATTCACACACATACTCACACATTCACACACACACACACACTCACACACACATTCACACACACACGCTTCCACTCACACCCCGACCCTAACTCACACACACACATTCACACACACACACACATACACATATATACACACACATAACCCCTGCACACTCCCACTCACACCCCCGACCCTAACGCACACACACACACACACTCACACACATACAACCCCTACACACTCCCACTCACACCCCGACCCTAACTCACACACTCACACATTCACACACACACATACATACACATATATGCACACACACAACCCCTGCACACTCCCACTCACACCCCCGACCCTAACTCACACACACACACACACACACACTCACACACACACAACCCCTACACACTCCCACTCACACCCCCGACCCTAACTCACACACACACACACTCACTCACACACACCTAGACACACACACACACACACACTCACTCATTCACACACACCCACCCACACACACACATGGATTGTACACAGTGCTGTGGGAGTGGTTCTCACCAATATCCTGTACAACAGAGGCACAGCCTCCCTCTGCAAGAATCCAACTGCCTACCCCCCCAGTGAGGAACAACTACAGAGATTCCGAAAGTCAAAGTGCTGCTGGAGGTGACTGAGCAGATGGGGGTGTCAGGGTGCGAGGCGACCTCAGGGTTCACCTACAAGACCCAGTCAGTGCAGTGTTGACTGGAGACAATGGTGTGTAAACTCACAGCACCTGCTGCCATTTCATTGCGTACCTTTATGTTACTCACATTATCCCAGGGCCATGCACTCACCATGGGCTGCCTCAGTCTCCAAACTCCAGGGAATATCGTCCTGTCCGACCTGGTCTCACCTCATTCATCAATCCGGCCATCCCAGGAGTCTGGCTGGGAAACCTTCCCTTTATTCCACTTGTTGGCAGAGCACCCTTCCTCAAATCATTTTATTCCCTCAGAGAGCGGTCGATGGAATTCCCTTCCTCCGAAGAGGTTGGAGAATGCCAGAGCCGAGGGGGATGAAGGTCGTCAGGGGACGTGCAGGGGCACAAGCTAGAGGTTAGAATCAGATCAGCCACAATCTTACCGAATAGGGGAGCGGTTTCGAGAGGCCGAGGGGCTGCTGTTGTTGGGATTTGATTGGATTTATTATTGTCACATGTACCGAGAGACAGTGGGAAGTATTGTTTTGTGTGCCATCCAGACAAATCGTACCTTACGTGAGGACATCAAGGTAATAAAACAGAAAGCAGAATATAGTCTGAGGCCGTGTGACGCCAGGTTGGAGGGTAACAGGTCTATGTGAAATCACCAGCTTTCAGAGTGCTGCTCCTACAACAGGTGAGTGATGGAGTAACCAATGAAGGGGCAGCGCTCTGAAAGCTTGTGATTCAAATGAACCTGTTGGACTATAACCTGGTGTTGGCACGACTTCTGACCTTTGTCCACCCCAGTCCAACACTGGCACCTCCACATCAGAACAGAGTGTTACAGCTACAGAGTAAGAGCAGATGGAGATCGGCTCTAATATATGGGAGGGCTGTTCATAAACCTGTTAACAGCCGGGAAGAAGCTGTTCTTGAATCTGTTCATATGTGTCTTCAAATGGAAGAGGGTGGGAGAGAGTATAACCAGGGGGTGGGAGGGGGTCTCTGATGATGTTGGCTGCCTTCCTGAGGCAGTGGGAAGTGCAGATGGACTCAGTGGGTGGAAGGTTGGTTCGTGTGATGGACTGGGCTGTGTTCACAACTCTCTGTCGTTTCTCACGGTCCTGGGCAGAGCCGTACCACGCCATGATGTACCCAGATAGGATGCTTTCGATGGTGTATGTGTTGCTGTGGACTTCACCAGTTTCCCCATTTCTCCTCCCCCCCCCACCTTACCCCAGCTCCATCCTTCCTCAGCACCATCCCATGACCTGTCCCACCTGCCTATCTTCCTTCCCACCTATCCGCTCCACCCTCCTCTCTGACCTATCACCTCCATCCCCACCCCCATTCACCTATTGTACTCTTTGCTGCCTTCTCCCCAGCCCCACCTCCCCATTTAGCTCTCCACCCTGGAGGCTCCCTACCTCTATTCCTGATGAAGGGTTTTTGCCCGGAACGTCGATTTTCCTGCTCCTCGGATGCTGCCTGACTTGCTGTGCTTTTCCAGCACCACTCTAATCTAGACTCTGGTTTCCAGCATCTGCAGTCCTCACTGTTGCCTTGCTGTGTTTGTACAGTTTATAGGAAGTCATACATTGTCAGGACCGTGGAGTGAGAGTGTCATTGCCCCTTTGGAGGGGGGGGGGGTGGGTGGGTTGGGAGGGTTTGGGGCGCAGTGCTCACGGCCAGACTGTGCAACAATTTCTTCCCCTGAGCCATCAGGCCCCCTAACGCTGTATAATTGGACTCTTTCCCATCTGAAATTCGTTTATATTGCTGCTAGAAAAATGTCTATTATTTATCGTTCCTCTGTTCCACTGTAACTTGTGTGTTTTGCACTTCTTATTGATCGTGTAGTTTGTGCTGTTCATGTAGGACCCTCGGTCCTGTCTCGTTTTGACTGTATTAGTTGTAAATGGGAGAAATGACAAATTAAGAGCTCCTCTACTCTCTCCTCAATGAGATGTTTTCTTGAGAAGGATATGCAGTCTGTCTCCTAACCTGTTACCAAGTGATAAAGGCGTGTCACAGGATCAGCATTCCCTCTGCATTGGACTGATAAGGGTCATGAGTGAATCTCCCACATTACTTCGTTCCCTCTGAGTGTGACTGTTCCACTTTCTGACCCAATGGCTTGTGGCCTGGAAGGCGTTAGATAAATGCAAGGAGTTGTTGTTGTTGCTGACTCACCTCCTGGGGGTTCAGAATCAGAGAGTTTGCACTTTTTATTTACTCAATCGTGGGGCATCACTGGCTGGGCCCGGTATTTATTGCCCAGTCCCTAGCTGCCCCCTTGAGAAGGTGGGGGGTGAGCTGCCATCTTGAATCGCTGCAGCCCACCTGCTGTGGGTTGACCCACAATGCCCTAATGGAGGGAATTCCAGGATTCTGATCCAGCGACAGTGAAGGAACGGCGAGATATTTCCAAGTCAGGTTGGGGAGGGGCTTGGAGGGGAACTTGCAGGGGATGGTGTTCCCATGTATCTGCTCCCCCTTGTCCTTCAAGATGGAAGTGGTCATGGGTTTGGAAGGTGCTGCCTGAGGATCTGTGGTGAATTTCTGCAGTGCATCTTGGAGATGGTACACCCTGCTGCTACTGAGCGTCGGTGGGGGAGGGAGTGGATGCATTGGGAGCATGGTCTGGGAGGGAATTCCGGGATTTTGGTCCGGCAACAGTGAAAGAAATTATACTCTGGAGCAAAAAAACCAAAAGAACTGTGGTCGCTGTAAATCAGAATCCAGAGCAGAAGTTGCTGGAAAACTGAGGGTTAAAAAAACTCCACAGTTGCTGCCGGACCTGCTGAGCTTTTCCAGCGATTTCTGTTTTTGTATACCCTGAGGCACGTTTACAGTCTGTGCTCCCACACACATACACTGAGAACAAGATTAATTAGCCAGTGATAGGTTAAACACACACTTAAGTCTTTGTTTTGTACAAGTGCGCTCGGTTCATAAAGTATTTCCAAAACATTTCAAATTAGACATTCCAAGAAATGCAATAAAATTCAACTTTCCTCTCACTGAACATATCACCCTCTTGGGTACCACAACAGAATGCTGCGCCAATTACTGTCTCCTTCCCATTAGAAGCATATAGCCTGCAGGGCGGAGGTTTGTTGGAGTACTGTCCCCACCTCAGGGCCAGGAGGGCTTGGTTTCCCCCGCTGCAGAGGTGGATAATAACATTTCAGAGCAGGTGGATGAGAAAATACAGGGTCTAGATCAGAGTGGTGCTGGAAAAGCACAGCAGGTCAGGCAGCATCCGAGGAGAAAACAGGGCTCTTTCCTCACTGCTCCTCAGTGGCATCTGCCCCAGGCATGGGTGCATCCCTCAGCGCATAGGCCTGGACCTTGGAATATGTCAGTCTGTAACTCTCGTTCTGGGTCAGCTCCTTGCCTCTGGAAGGTCAACAAGTTTCAGGCAGACCAAAGAGCATCTTTCACCGAGTTGATGATCCTCCAGGCGCAGTTAATCACAGTTAACCCCGCCCCCTATCATAATTAATCCGCACATTAACCCACAGACAACCCCATCTCGAGTACACTGTCCCTTCCAGCCCAGTCTCCGTTTCGGCTAGAGTCCATTGTTTCCGGGATTAGGTTAATCGGAAGCTAACGGTGGAGGTGGTGCGATTGTGGCAATGTCATTGGATCAAAAACCGACAGTTCAAACCCTACCTCAGCCTCTGGAGCAGGTTAAATCCAGTCATTAAAGGTCAGGAATGAAAAGTTAGTCTCAATGGAAACTATCAATGAATGGTAGAGGATGCCCTTCTCTGGGTGGCACGGTGGCTCAGTGGTTAGCACTGCTGCCTCACAGCACTAGGGATCCAGGTTCGAATCCGGCCTTGGACGACCATCTGTGTGGAATTTGCACATTCTCCCCGTGTCTGCGTGGGTTCCCTCCGGGTGCTCCAGTTTCCTCCCACAGTCCAAAGATGTGCAGGTCAGGTGAATTGGCCATGCTAAATTGCCCGTAGTGTTAGGTGCATTAGTCAGAGGGAAATGGGTCTGGGTGGGTTACTCTTCGGAGGGTCTGTATGGACTTGTTGGGCTGAAGGGCCTGTTTCCACACTTCAGGGAATCTAATCTAATCCAGGTCGGTATGAACTCACTGGGCTGAGAGGAAAGCGGAAGTTCTATACCAGCATCGGAACCAAGTCGTTCAATGCACGGCCCCGAATGGCTGGAGCACACGAGTGGTAAAGTCAGTCAGGATTCCATGGGCTCTCCGCCTTTCCTGCTGTTTTCATAAGATCCGGCTGGGTCACCGGACATATTCAGGACTGGCGTAGACAGCTCCTTCAGCTGGAAATGGAGTTAAACCTCACAGTGGGTTGGGGCAGATGGCCGAGGGCCAAGATGGGATCTTACTGAATGGCGGAAACGGGCTGAATGGCCTCCTGTTGAAGACTGAAACAAGGAGAAATGATACAGAGATACTGTGTGTCTGTGGCAACTACCTTCCCCTGGACGGCAGCGTGGGCAGAGTCATTAAATATTTGTTAAGGCTCCTGGTGAGGTCACACCTGGAGTACTGTGTCCAGTTTTGGTCCCCTTCCTTGAGAAAGGATGTACTGACACTGGAGGGAGTGCAGAGGAGGTTCACTCGGTTGATTCCGGCGTTGAGTGGGTTGGCTTATGAGGAGAGATCGAGAATGGGACGATACTCATGGGAATTTAGAATAATGAGGGGGGATCTTACAGAAACATATAAAATTATGAAGGGAACAGATAAGATAGAAGCAAGGAGGTTGCTTCCACTGGCAGGTGAAACTAGAATGAGGGGGCACAGCCTCAACATAAGGGAGGGAGCAGATTTAGGCCTGAGTTGAGAAGGAACTTGTTCACCCAAAGGGTTGTGAATCTGTGGAATTCCCTGCCCAGTGAAACAGTTGAGGTTTCCTCGTTGAAAGTTTTTATGTCAAAGATGGATTTTTGAACAGTAAAGGAATTAAGGGTTAGGGTGAGAGGGCGGGGACGTGGAGCTGAGTCTATGAAAAGGTCAGCCATGATCTTATTGAGTGGTGGAGCGGGCTCGATGGGCCGGATGGCCTCCTCCTGCTCCTAGTTCTTATGTTCTGAAGTGAAGGTTGATCAATTTGTGAGTATTGTGGGTGTCAAAGGCTGGAAGGGCAATGAGGTCAAAGGCTGGAAGGGCGATGAGGTCAAAGGCTGGAAGGGCGATGAGGTCAAAGGCTGGAAGGGCGATGAGGTCACAGTCGCGATCATCTCGATCGGGGAATGCAGAGTCGACCAGAGAAATGACCTACTCCCTCTCCATTCAGGCTCCACCCACCGCCCCAGGGGGGGCCTCGTGTCTGAGATTCCTGGGTTTATCCGGGCAGGGGCCAGCTCCGGTTCTGGAAAAGCAGACGGCAAAAGGGGAAAAGGAGTGAACTGTCAGCTCTCTGGAGTTTGTGATGGCGTTCTGACAAACGATGGAAGCCAGTAAGTCCTCAGCAGCCTGTTCGAGGAGCTCAGCTTGCAATAAACTGCGAGTGAAGACACAACTAATCCCAGCGAAAGATTAAGCTTCATTAAGCCAAGAACGAATGATACTCAGGAGGCATTTGTGATGTCGGTAATGAGCCGCACAGATATGTCAAGATATTAAGCTGCATTTACACCGCGGATGCTTGGCAATGGCAGCATCGAGGAAGCAAGTGATGAATACTTAACAGGAAAGTCATCAAGCCAGTGTTTTAACAAGGGAATCAACCCATTTATTAAAGTGCTTGTCTGAGATGATCAACTTCAAATCTGATGTGAATGCAGGAGGAGAGCGTGATGGAGATTAATCACTGAGGAGCCAGAAATGAATCTCACAGACCCGTCCTCGAAACCACACAGTCGGCTAAGCTTGCTGGGAAAACATCTGATTAAGCGGCGTCGACTTTGTCACGATGGGAAGGGGAATCCGTGCAATGAAATGCAGGCCATTCAGCCCGTCGGGCCTCAACCAGCTCCTTGACGCATTCTTGGAAGTAAAGCTACCGCACACTCAGGAACTCTGGAGCTCTGCTGCGGACACCTCGTTTCCTTTACACCTTCATCCGTGGGTCATGGGCGTCACTGGCTGGGCCCAACATTTATTGTCCCGTCCCTAGTTGCCCTTTGAGAAGGTGGGGGTGAGCTGCAGTCCACCTGCTGTGGGATGACCCACAATGCCTTTGGGGAGGGAATTCCAGGATTTGACCCAGAGACAGTGAAGGAACAACGAGATATCTCCAAATCATGATTTATTATTGTCACATGTACCGAGATACAGTGAAACGTGGCGCTTAGCGTCCAATCCAGACAAATCACAAGTACATCAGGAGATTACAACAGGATGCAGAATATAGTGTTACAGCTACAGAGAAGATGAGGAGAGTGGTCCACTCTAATATATGAGAGGTCCGTTCATAAGTCTGATAACAGCGGGGAAGAAGCTGTTCTTGATGATGTTGGTACATAGATTAGATCAGATTAGATTAGATTAGATTATTTACAGTGTGGAAACAGGCCCTTCGGCCCAACAAGTCCACACAGACCTGCCGAAGTGCACCCACCCAGACCCATTCCCCTACATTTACCCCTAACACTACGGGCAATTTAGCATGGCCAATTCACCTGACCTGTACATCTTCGGACTGTGGGAGGAAACCGGAGCACCCGGAGGAAACCCACGCAGACACGGGGAGAAGGTGCAAACTCCACACAGTCAGTAGTTTCAAACTTTTATATCATCTGTCCAATGGAAGAGAGTATAACCAGGGAAGGGGGTCATAGGGGAGGGGTCTGGGAGGGGTCTCTGATGATGTTGACTGCCTTCCCGAGGCAGTGGGAAGTGCAGACGGAACTTGAAGGTGGTGGTGTTCCCATTGAGCTGCTGCCCTTGTCCTTCTGGTCGGAGGTGAGTTTGGAAGGCCGATTGAAAGATATCTTTGTGTAAAAGGTTTATGTTAAATATCCAGCAGAGAGACATGTGGACCCTGGCACAAATCCTGTCACGGCTGGTGGTGGCATTTGAATTCAATAAAAATCCAGAATTACAAATCTAATGATGACCGTGAATCCACCGTCAGGGCGGCGAACATCTTTGGCCACACACAGTATTGTCAGGACATGAGGTGCCATCCCTGGAAATCATAGGATCCCTCCAGTGTGGAAACAGACCATTCGTCCTGCCAAGTTCATTCTGAGCCACGAAACAGCATCCCAGACCTACCCATTCTGCAGTTACCAGGGTAAAAAAAAAACCGTCTGGGTCACTAATGCCCTTTAGGGAAAGAAACTGCCACCCTTACCTGGTTGGGCCTACATGTGACTCCAGACCAACAGATTCCTAATTGTCCTCTGGGCAAATCCTCAGGCAGCACCTTCCAAACCCATGACCACTTCCATCTTGAAGGACAAGGGGGAGCAGATACATGGGAACACCACCCCCCTGCAAGTTCCCCTCCAAGCCCCTCCCCAACCTGACTTGGAAATATCTCGCCGTTCCTTCACTGTCGCTGGATCAGAATCCTGGAATTCCCTCCATTAGGGCATTGTGGGTCAACCCACAGCAGGTGGGCTGCAGCGGTTCAAAATGGCAGCTCACCCCCCGCCTTCTCAAGGGGGCAACTAGGGAATGGGCAATAAATACCGGGCCCAGCCAGTGATGCCCCACGATTAAGTAAATAAAAAGTGCAAACTCTCTGATTCTGAACCCCCAGGAGGTGAGTCAGCAACAACAACAACTCCTTGCATTTACCTAACGCCAGAAAATACTGTGGATGCTGAAAATTTGATACAAACACAGAGAGCGCTGGAAAATCTTAAGTGGAGAGAGAAACAGAGTTAATGTTTCGAGTGCTTCAGAACTACCTGCAGACAAGATCTTCGCGGAAATGGACCATTGAGGAGGGCATGGCAATGAAGAGGCGGCCATGATGGGGGTCCTCGAGTTGCCTTGGTAACGGTGAGACATTAATACCCATGACAGTTTGAGATGTTGACATCTTTAAAGGTGCGTCCAGTTCTTGATGTCACATGTTTTACGATGGCGCGAGGCAGAGAGCTGAGGGGGGGAACTGTATTCAGGTAACGTGAGGGGACAAATATTAGAATTAGAATTAGCTTTATTTTCGCATGTACTCACCTGAGAAAGTTTCCAAGTCTCTAGGGTGCCATCTCAGGTACACATGCTTGGGGACAAGTTCTGAGGACAAATATTAGAAAAACAATGTCCAGCGTTACAGGCCGTCAAATGTACAAAATCGTAGAAATAAGTTAGAGATGTTAACAGACCAAAGGCTCATAATAACATAGCGAGGGTTTGGAAAGGTTTGAGAATCCCGACAGATAGGATTTTAATCAGGAAGAAAAGTCCTGGAGCAAGAAACGGTGGAGAGAAATTTATGGCGTTAATGTCTTGGATTATAAACTGGGGACAGAGTCGAAGAGTGTGGTGCTGGAAAAGCACAGTTGGTCAGGCAGCATCCACGGAGCAGGAAAATCGCGTTTCAGGCATAAGCCCTTTATTTTTGCCTGTCCTACCATCATCCATCCCTCTGGCCCTGGAGGACCAACCGACCTCCATTTAACATCTAAATCCTTCCACCCTATCAGGGGCCTGCCATTCCTGAAGAAGAGCTTTTGCCCGAAACGTCGACGCTCCTGCTCCTCGGATGCTGCCTGACCTGCTGTGCTTTTCCAGCACCGTTCTCTCGACTCTGATCTCCAGCATCTGCGGTCCCCACTTTCTCCTACAACTGGGAACAGCTCGAGATGTCATAGGTTTTGAAGTAAGGAGTGGGTGGGAGAAGGGATCAAAGGAAGGCCCCTGATAGGGTGGAAGGAATTAATTGTTAAATGGCAGGACAGTTGGTCCTCCAGGGCCAGAGGGATGGATGATGGCAGGACAAGCAAAAACAAAAGACACAATGTAATAAAAGATGTGCCTTGGGTCAGGTTTGCTGTTGGCTGAAAGATTGAAAAAGATAGGAGGAAGACTGAAAAACAGGAAAGAGGCTGTAGTTGTTGGAGGTCGGTCATCTCAGCTCCAGGACATCTCTGCAGGAGTGTCCTAGGCCCAACCATCTTGAGCTGCTTCATCAATGGCCTTCCCTCCATCACAAGGTCAGAACTGGAATGTTCTCCAATGTTTCCACAATGTTCAGCATTATTCGCAACTCCTCGGATAGCAGTTCCATATTCAAATGTAACAAGATCGGAACAATATCCAGGCTTGGATACAAAGCAGCAAGTAATAGTTTTGCCACACAAGTGCCAGGCTATGACCATTGCCAATAAGAGACAATCTAACCACCATTCCCTGACGGTGTTACCATCACTGAATCTCCCATAGTCAACATCCTGGGGATTACCATTGACCAGAAACTCAACTGAATTTGTCTAGTCATATGAGTACTGTAGCCACAGGAGCAGGTCAGAGGCTAGGAACATTGCAACGGGTAACTCCCCTCCTGACTCCCCAAAGCCTGTCCACCATCTACAAGGCACAAGTCAAGAGAGTGATGGAATACTCCCCATTGGCCTGGATGTGGGCAGCTCCAACAACACTCAAGAAACTCGACACCATCCAGGACAAAGCAGCCGCTCAATTGGAACCACATTCATAAACATCCACTCCCTCCTCCCCACCCCCCACCCCCCGATGCTCAGTGACAGCAGTGTGGACCCTCTATGAGGTGCAGTGCTGAAATGCCCCAAGGGTCCTGGGACAGCACTTTCCCAATCCATGACTCCTGCCTTCCAGATGGACAACGGCAGCAGTTACATGGGAACACTAATCCCTGCAAATTCCCCTCAAGCCCCTCACCATCCTGACATATATAATGTTGTTCCATTGTTGCTGGTGTGTGTGTCTGTGTGTGTGTGTGTGTGTGAGAGTGTATGTGCGCGTTTGTGTGTGTGTGTGTGTGCATCTGTGTGCATGTGTGTGTGTGCGTCTGTGAGAGGGTGTGTGCATCTGTGTGTGTGCATCTGTGTGTATGTGTGTGTGTGAAAATGTGTGTGTGTGCATCTGTGTGTATGTGCGTGTGTGAGAGTGTGCGTCTGTGTGTGAGAGAGAGATCGTGTGTGTGTCTGTGTGTGTGTGAGAGTGTGTGTGTGCGTCTGTGTGTGTGACAGAGAGAGAGCGTGTGTGTAAGTGTGTGCGTGAGAGTGTGAGTGTGTGTGTATGTGCGTGTGTGTGTATCTGTGTGTGTGAGAGAGGGAGAGATTGAATGTGTTTGTGTGTGTGTATGGGTTTGTGTGTGTATGTGAGAGAGAGGATGTGTGTGTCTGTGTGTGTGTGTGTCTGTGTCTGTCTGTTAGAGTGTGTGAGAGAGGGAGAGAATGAATGTGTGTGTTTTTGCAAGGTTTGTAGCTCAGGTTGAGGTTTAGGGTGTAGGTTTGCTCGCTGAGCTGTAGGTTTGATATCCAGACGTTTCATTACCTGGCGAGGTAACATCATCAGTGGCGACCTCCAAGTGAAGTGAAGCTGTTGTCTCCTGCTTTCTATTTATATCTTTCTCCTGGATGGGATTCCTGGTGATGTCATTTCCTGTTCGTTTTCTGAGGGGTTGATAGATGGCATCTAGATCTGTATGTTTGTTTATGGCATTGTGGTTGGAGTGCCAGGCCTCTAGGAATTCTCTGGCATGTCTTTGCTGAGCCTGTCCCAGGATAGATGTGTTGTCCCAGTCGAAATGGTGTTTTTTTTTATCCGTGTGTAGGGCTACGAGGGAGAGAGGGTCGTGTCTTTTTGTGGCTAGCTGGTGTTCGTGTACCCTGGTGGCTAACTTTCTTCCTGTTTGTCCTACGTAGTGTTTGTGACAGGCCTTGCATGGAATTTTCTAGATGATGTTGGTTTTGTCCATGGGTTGTACTGGGTCTTTTAAGTTTGTTAGTTTTTGTTTGAGAGTGGTGGTGGGTTTGTGTGCGACTAGGATTCCGAGGGGTCTTAGTAGTCTGGCTGTCATTTCTGAAACTTCTTTGATGTAGGATAAGGTAGTTAGGGTTTCTGGCTGTGTTTGGTCTGCTTGAGAAGGTAGGGATGTGTGTGTTTGTGTGCATGTGTATTTCTATGTGTGGGTGTTTGCATGTGTGTGTGTGTATGTATGTCTGTGTGTGTTTGTGTGTGTGTGTCTGCGTGTGTGCGAGTGTGAGCATGAGCTTGTGTGTGTATGTCTGTGTATGTGTGCGTGCATGTGTGTGTGTGTATGTCTGTGCGTGCATGTGTGTGTGTGTATGTCTGTGTGTGCGTGTGTGTGTGTGTATGTCTGTGTGTGTGTGTGCATGCATGTGCGTGTGTGTGCGTGCGTGTGTGCGTGAGATTGAAGACAGTAAACAATATGCTATGGAATATATTTCTTTCATTGTTGCTGGGTCAAAGTTCTGAAACTGCTTTGCTGGCAGCACGGTGGGACTAACTACAGCCACACGGACTGCAGCATTTCAAAAAGACAGCTTACCCCTACCTTCTCAAAGGCAGCTAGGAATGACCCACATCCCATGGCCGAGTGGGTGAAGAGAGCTGGGGTCATGGTCTCAAAGCGTTGAGCTGAGAGTTGGATCAGGAGGTCAGTGAAGTGCAGAATGGAAAGATGAGGCTGAAGTTTCCCACGCTCACACTTAAACCACCTGACCACATGCTCAATCTCAATCCGAGGGGACAGCTCCTGATCTTAGAGCTTGCCACTGAAAGGCTTTGAAGATGTCTTTGAAGGGAGGGAAAGAGGCATTAAGCCTCTTAAAAGCATTAAGCTGTGACTGAGTCTCTGCGAATGGATAAGAAGGACTGGCTCTCCCTCTCTCTCTCACACATATACTTACCATCACTCATCCTCACACACAAGGCAACCTCTAATTAGACCAACACTGATTCAAATCCTACATTAAACACTCCACCTGAAGGATGTGGAGAAATGGATTTAAAATGAGCCTGTAAGTCTCGTTCAAACTTTTACCTGGTAGAACAAAGCTACAGTGTTGCTGAAAAACGATAGTCTGCCGAAACTTTCCACCTTGCCCTCGCATGATCGAATAGACCAGCCTTTAATGTCACGTATTCTCAGTGACTACAGTGAAAAGTTTATACATCACCCATTACAGCGCTGACTTAGATACAAAAGTACCGATGCACAGAACAAAGAACAAAGAAAATTTACAGCCCAGGAACAGGCCCTTCGGCCCTCCAAACCTGAGCCGATCCAAATGTACTGTCTAAACCTGTCACCCAATTCCTAAGCATCTGTATCCCTCTGCTCCCCACCTACTCCCGCATCTGTCCAGATGCACCTTAAATGAATCTACCGTGCCTGCCTCTACCACCACTGCTGGCAATGCATTCCAGGCACCTACCACCCTCTGTGTGAAGTACTTGCCATGTATATTCCTCCTTAAACCTCCCACCTCTCACTTTGAAGGCGTGACTTCTCGTAATTGAAGTTAGCTGCAGGATTTGTTTCAGAAATAAAACTGTCTAGCAATTACAGAAAAGAGTTCAGTGATGCAGACTACGCCAGGCCCTAGCTTCCAGTCCACCCTGGGCCCTGACTCCGCACTGTACCTAGAGGCTGCTGCACCAGGCCTGGGGGTTGCTGTGCCAACGCTGGGAGGCCGCTGCACCAGGCCTGGGGGTCGCTGTGCCAACGCTGGGAGGCCACTGCACCAGGCCTGGGGGTTGCTGTGCCAATGCTGGGAGGCTGCTGCACCAGGCCCGGGGGTCGCTGTGCCAACGCTGGGAGGCTGCTGCACCAGGCCCGGGGGTCACCATGCCAAGGCTGGGAGACCACTGCAGCAGGCTTGGGGGTCGCTGTGCCAATGCTGGGAAGGCACTGCACCAGGCCATGGGATTCATTACTCCTCTCTGGAGGTCGCTGGAGGTTGGGATTTGAAGGGAAGAAAAGAAGCAGAAGAAGGAGAAAAAAAATACCAGAGATTAGCAGCACCAGGGGAGGCAATGGCCTAGTGGTATTATCGCCAGACTCAAGACCCAGGTAATACCCTAGGGATGTGGGTTCAAATCCCGCAATGGTAGATGGTGGAATTTAAGTTCAATGAATATCTGGAATTAGGAGTCTAATGATAACCGTGAATCCATTGTTGGAAAATCCCATCTGGGTCACTAATGCCCTTTAGTGAAAGAAACTGCCATCCTTACCCAGTCTGGCCTACATGTGACTCCAGACCCACAGCAATGGAGTCGACTCTTAACTGCCCTCTGGGCAATTAATGCTGGCCTAGAGAGTGATGCCCTCATCCTGTGAACGAATGAAGAAAAAGTTCCAGGAAAGACAACAATTCTGGATTCTTCTAACTGAAGCCTAATGTACAAATGTTTCCTCTGTTTGTAAGACCCACCCAATGGAAATAAAGCCCTAGTACCCTCCAATAAGTTCTCATTCTGTGTTTTTAAAGAAATTGCCATGGCTACCGAAATACAAGTTAATCATGGGGTACCTTCATAAACACAGACCAAACCTACATGCCACTACATCCGAATCCAAGCTCTCAAATAATTGATGTTAAGAATTTATATAAATCACGCATCCTGTCTCAGGTGGCTCTGTGGCTCAGTCGTTAGCATTGCTGCCTCACAGCACCAGGGACCCGGGTTCGATTCCACCCTCAGGCTGTCTGTGTGGAGTTTGCACATTCCCCCTGTGTCCGCGTGGGTTTCCTCCCACAGTCCAAAGATGTGCAGGTTAAGGTGAATTGGCTGTGGGAAATTGCCTACAGTGTTCAGAGATGCGTAGGTTAGAGGTAAATGTAGAGGAACAGGGAATGGGGTTTGGGTGGGATCTACGGGGGGGGGGGGGAGTCAGTATGGACTTGTAGGGCCGAAGGGCCTGTTCCCATGCTGTGGGGATTCTATGTCCCAATAGCTTCTTTTGCCAATTGTCACCTATCGATGCCCTCTGGTTCTTGACCTTTCAGTGATTGGAACAACCTCTCCCCCCTCTCCTCTGCCCAGACCCCTCGTGAATTTGAACCCATCTGTCAAACCTCCTGTCAGCCTTCCCTCCTCCAGAGGGAACTGTCCCAATGTCTCCAATCTATCCTCAGGACTGAGGTTTCTCCCTGTAACTACTCTCAGAAGTCTCTCTGACATTTTCATATCCTTCCCAAAGTGTGGTGAGAAACAGATGACAGGTGAGCCCAAAACAAGCACGTTTCACAGGAACGTCCTTGCTTCTGTATTCTGCACCTCTTCCTGACGAAGGGGTTTTGCTCAAAACCTCGATTCTCCTGCTCCTCGGATGCTGCCTGACCTGCTGTGCTTTTCCAGCACCACTCTAATCTTGACACTAATCTCCAGTACCTACGTCCGCCTACCTCTTTGTATAAAGCTAGGATGCTGAGTGTGTTTTAGTCATTATCTCAACCTGTCCTGTCACCTTCAATAATTTGGCACAAAGTCTCCCCCCGTCCTTTGCTCCTGCACTCCGTATCATCTGGTTCCTTCATTCCATAATTATTCTCCACATTTCTCCCAATTCTCTGTATTTAATCAGTCACGTCCCGATCCTGTGCTGTCAAAGAATCCATACAGTGCAGAAAGAGGCCATTCGGCCCATCGGGTCTGCACCAACCCTCTGAAGAGAATCCTATCCAGACAACAGCCCCCTCCCCCCATGGCCCCTCACTTCCCATGACCAATCCACCCTGACCTGGGCATCTTTGGACTGTGGGAGGAAACCCACACAGACATGGGGGAGGATGTGCAAACTCCACACAGAGAGTCGCCCGAGGCTGGAATCGAACCTGGGTCCCTGGCGCCGTGAGGCAGCAACGCTGACCACTGAGCCACCGTGCCGCCCCAGGATCACAGAGGACTGTATTCACATGAGTTTGTAACAATGAAAGGGTGATTTACGAAGTTCTGATGGCACTAGACAGGTTAAGTACAGGAAGGACATTCCCAATTCCTGGGCTGGTCAGGACTGAGGGTTCCAGTCTAAGGGCGTGGGGTTGGGCCATTTCAGACTGAGATGAGGAGGAATGACTTCCCTCGGGGTGGGGGGGGGAGCAGAGCCTGGGGAATTCTCTACAACAGAAAATAGTTGAGGCAAAAACATTGACTGTTTTCAAGAAGGAGATAGAATAATTCCTATCAAGGAATCGAAGAGCGTGGGGGGAGGAAGCAGGAACAGGGATTGAGTCGGATGATCAGCCAGGATCAGATTGAATGGGGGAGCAGGTTCGCAGGGCCGAATGGTCTCCTCCTGCTCCTATTTTTAACGTTTCTGTGTTTGCGAGGGGAACGCTTTCTGACTTCCCAGGGATGCTTCACCCCAGGACCCGTCTGCACCCCATCGGGAGGTTCTCCGAGCGGGTGCCGGGTACCAGCTGAGATGTTAGACACCTCCCCCCACCCAAGCCCAACCCTGCTCGAAATAAAATCCGTCAGGACCAGGAAGGGTTGCTCGGATGCAGACCAGCCAGACTTCCTGCCGATTCAGACAGTGCGCGTGTGTGTGTGGAATGGTGGGATAATACTGCGGCCAGCTGGAATGTGTGGAGCGACCTGGTTTTCATCTGGAATTAGCAGGAATCTGCGGAGACCAGTGGTGGGGGAGAGAGGGGAGGGAGAGGAGTCAGGGCCATGGGGCGTGCTAGTGCTTTCACTCCTACATCTTTTAGTTAAAGAATGAGACGTGACCTGACGGAAATTTGTAAAATAATGAGAGCTATGGTTAGAGTTAATGGTAGGTGTATTTTCCCTAGGATGGGAAATTTCAAGACAAGAGGGGACAGTTTTAAGGTGAGAGATTTAAAAAAGATGTGAGGCAAATATTCTGCGCAGAGGGTGGTTCACTAGGCGAATGAACTTCCAAAGGAAGTGGTGGGTACAGGCACAGTTACAACATTTGGATTAGATTACTTACAGTGTGGAAACAGGCCCTTCGGCCCAACAAGTCCACACCGCCCCGCCGAAGCGTAACCCACCCAGACCCATCCCCCTACATTTACCCGATCACCTAACGCTACGGGCAATTTAACATGGCCAATTCATCTAACCTGCACATTTTTGGACTGTGGGAGGAAACCAGAGCAAACCCACACAGACACGGGGAGAATGTGCAAACCCCACACAGATAGTTGCCCGAGGTGGGAATTGAACCCAGATCTCTGGCGCTGTGAGGCAGCAGTGCTAACCACTGAGCCACCGTTACCTGAATAGAAAAGGTTCGGAGGGATATGGGCCAGGAGCAGGCAGCTGGGACTGGTTTAGTCTGGGATTATGGTCGGCATGGACTGGTTGGGCCGAAGGGTCTGTTTCCATGCTGGATGACTCGATAACTGCTGAAGTTTCTCTAACTTGCACGAGTCCCTTAATGCCCACGGTGAGTTAGGTTCAAGAGCGTGGTGCTGGAAGAGCACAGCAGGACAGGCAACATCCGAGGAGCAGGAGAGTCGACGTTTCGGGCATGAGCCCTTCTTCAGGAATCAGGGCTTTTGCCCGAAACGCAATCCTCTTGCTCCTCGGATGCTGCCTGACCTGCTGCGCTTTTCCAGCATCACATTCTCAACTCTGATCTCCAGCACCTGCAGTCCTCACTTTCCCCTTCGTGGTGAGTCAGCTGTCAGGTTTAGGGTGGCTCAGTGGTTGGCACTGCTACCCTGACAACACCAGGGACCTGGGTTTGAGTACACCTTCAGGTGACTGTCTGTGTGAGTTTCCTGCGGGTGCTCCGGTTCCCTCCCACAGTCCGAAGATGTGCAGGTCAGGGTGGAAATTGCCCCGTAGTGTCCAATTTAGGTGGATTAGTCAAAGTAAACACGGGGAGTGGCTGGGATGTTTTTCAGAGGGCCGGAGCTGATTTGATGGGCTGAATGGTCTCTTTCTGCACCATAGGGATTCTATATTCAGAGTTTTGTCACCGATTCGGAAATTTGTGTCAATAAAAGCGTCCGACAAAACGTACCGCGTGTGTTCAGCTGCTGCCTGACCCTGGATAAGTGAATTTATTCCGATATTTGCCATTGTCCCGTTTATATTTCTTGGCAAATGGGTGAGGAGTTGCACAGTGACTTGCTCTGCAGTGCTCGCTCTGTCTGAATTGACAGAAAGATTGAACTCTCTGCTCAAGTGAGACACTTCACTTTACAACTGTTCGCATGCTCGAAACGACAGAAGAGTACTCGGGCGTTTCCCACGGGTGTTATCAAATAGAGTTTGACATCACGGCCGTGCGAAGTGATACTCGAGCCGGGTGCAATCAGGTTCAAGGGGCCTTTGTAAAGGAGTTGATTGGCACCGAGCAGTTCAGGGACAGTTGGGGGCCCAGGCAGTTCCAAACACTGCTGCTGACAGTAAAATGATTCAAATCGCAGAATTGGAGGAGCACTGAGATTGTGCAGGGCTGTAGGGCTGAAGGATGTCACATTAAGAAAGTTGAGTCGCAGGTAGATAGGATAATGACAAAGGCGCTTGATACTCTTTCCTTTATTGGTCAGAGTATTGAGTACAGGAGTTGGGAGGTCATGTTGTGGCTGTACAGGACATTGGTTGGGCCACTGTTGGAATATTGCATGCAATTCTGGTCTCCTTCCTATCGGAAAGATGTTGTGAAACTTGAAAGGGTTCAGAAAAGATTTACAAGGATGTTGCCAGGGTTGGGAGGGTTTGAGCTACAGGGAGAGGCTGAACAGGCTGGGGCTGTTTTCCCTGGAGTGTCGGAGGCTGAGGGGTGACCTTATAGAGGTTTACAAAATCATGAGGGACATGGATAGGTCTTTTCCCTGGGGTGGGGGAGCCCAGAACTAGAGGGCAAAGGCTTAGGGTGAGAGGGGAAAGATATAAAAGAGACCTAGGGGGCAACTTTTTCACGCAGAGGGTGGTACGTGAATAGAATGAGTTGCCAGAGGAAGTGGTGAAGGCTGGTACAATTGGAACATTTAAAAGGCATTTGGATGAGTATATGAATAGGAAGGGTTTGGAGGGATATGGGCCGGGTGCTGGCAAATAAGTCTAGTTCAGTTTAGGAAACCTGGTTGGCATAGATGAGTTGGGCCGAAGGGCCTGTTTCTGTACTGTACATCTCTATGACTCCTCGCATCTTTGTAAACTCCAGAGAGTACGGGCTTAAACTGCTCATAAGAGAAATCCGTCACCTCTAGAATCAGTCTGGTGAATCTCCTCTGAACTTCCTCCAATACAACTCCACCCCTCCTCAGGTCAGGGGGAACCAGAAGTTCGTGCGGTCGTCCAGCTGAGATCTGACTCATACCTTGTCCTGTTGGAGCAACACTTCCCTCCTTTTACATTCGTCTGGGATAGGGAAAGCCGAGGCCAGCAGGGATTTGAACAACAAGGGCGAGGGTTTGAAAGTCAAGGTGTATCCAGGCATGGGACTGCTGGAGGTCAGGGAGCCCAGCGGCGAGTAGAACTGAACATCAATCCTGGAAGTGTGACAAGACAAATTGTTTCGGCAAAAGTGAGGACTGCAGATGCTGGAAATCAGAGTTTAGATCAGAGTGGTGCTTATCTTATCTCTCCACCCTGGAGGCTCCCTACCTTTATTCTTGCTGAAGGGCTTTTGCCCTCGATTCTCCTGCCCTTCGGATGCTGCCTGACCTGCTGTGCTTTTCCAGCACCACACTCACCCAAACTAAAGACAAATTGTCTCGAGAGCCTGAAAGGTCGCTCAGTCCCTGCGGCTCTCATTTTACCAAAAGAAAACCACGGTTTTAACAGGCAGACCAGCTTTCAGTCGGACATCTTATTGAAAGGATGGCAATTTGAGCAACTCAGCATTAATAACCCATTCCTGCCTCTTCATTACCCATGCATTAACGCTCCCCTTGGGCGACCACACTTGGTTACATTTCTCTTCATTTGTAGCTTTGCAACATCTAATTTGTGTTTAGTACCGGCCATTGTCAAACGGCTGGTGGTCTAACGCGATGCTGTACGCTTGCTAGGAAGAACTGCATTTGCGTAGCACCAGTCCTCGTCACGTTGTAAAGCATGTCACCGCTAATGAACTCTTTCGAAGTGCAATCGATTTGCGATGCGGTAAACGAGGAGTTTGTTGTTTGGTTGTTGGATGAACGGGTCCGCTGCTCTACCCCAGGGTCTTTTTCATTGACCCTGTGTCCTCACCTGAACGATGGCTGCCTTGTACTGAATTTGAGTGTCCGCTCAGATTTTGGAGCCTGGGGGCCTGAACCAATGACCTCCTTTCTCGGGGGTTGGGGGGGGAAGACATTTGTTTTTGGTTTTAGTTATTTAATAGGTTTATCACTGAGCGACATTCACTGTGTTGAAGGTGATTGGTTCAGCGTTTAGCTGCTCTTGGGTAATGTGCAACATGGTCTGTGTCTCCCCATAAGGGGTGGGCCTGTTTGGGAGTATTAGGACCTTGGCCTGCCTTTATTAGATTAGCTTCCCTACAGTGGGGAAACAGGCCCTTTGGCCCAACCAGTCCACTCTGACCCTCCAAAGGGTAATGCACCCAGACCCATTTCCCCTCTGACTAATGCACCTAACACTTTGGGCAATTTAGCACGGCCAATTCACCTAACCTGCACATCTTTGGATTGTGGGAGGAAACCCACACAGACACGGGGAGAATGTGTAAACTCCACACAGACGAATCGCCCGAGGCTGGAATTGAACCTAGGACCCTGGTGCTGTGAGGCAGCAGTGCTAACCACTGAGCCACCATGTCACCCCTTGAACCGCTTTAGTGAAGACGCCCTCTCACAGTAGCTCAAATCCTGATAGGGTTTGTCATAAGGCCTCTTGTGTACCACAGTCTAAGGGACATCCTGCAGATGGATCTTGGCCTCTTCATGTTCATGGTCCAGCTGCTCGTCAGGAGCTGATTACCTCCGTGGGTTAGTTCATTAAAAACAGTAAAACACACTATAAGTCACAAAGCAGGCAATTATAGCAATCAAGTTGATTTCTGCGCACCCAGCTCCCAGACACACAGCAGAGTAACTGGCAGGTAGACTCACAATATTGTGTACACCCAACTCCTGGATGCCTTAAAGGTAAACTCTGTTAAAGGCGAGGTGCATGTACAACACAAGCTGTCTTCGTATAAAGCAGCAAGTTGGACGGTGGGTAGTGCGTGGGCTGAACATGACATTACCAAGCCGAGGGGTGAGACAAAGGCACACTGCTGCTCATACACGATACAAACACAGTCCCGAGAGAATGGGCACTCCGGCGTAGGCCACCGAGCGAATGTACAGAGGTGGGAACTGTTCGATAAAACCCTCAAACTGTATCACGAGGAATTATTGATGAAACAACCCGTACGTTCGGCATCCACAATCCCAGATTACTCATTTATATTCTGGCGTTTGACAATTTATATTTGCCTGATGTTAAAATGTGTCATTGGGACACATTTCCAAAGTAACAGAATTAAAATGCAGAAGGAGCTGACGTGAAACCTTGGATTAGACTGCACCGGGGAGTACGCATGAATGATTCTCTGATCTACATTTTCCGAAAAGGCTCCCGCAAAGCAATAAGTCACTGGGATAGTGCCAGGAATGAAGGAGGATACCAGTCAGGAGAGCAGTCACTTGATTACGAAAAATAACAAGACGATCAACGGAGAGAAGGTGCTTCCAATTGTGTTGAAATCCGGAATTCAGGGCCACAGGTAAATCGCCACCAATTAATCATAGAATGGTTAACGTGTGGTAAGTGGCCATTCAGCCCATCTGATCTGCACCAACTGTCCAAACAGCGTCCCATCCAGACCCACCACCCAGAGGGAATTTTACCGGCCCATCCACCCGGCCTGCACATCCCTAGACACCGTGACCAATCCACCCTACCCTGGAGGGTAGGGGGAAACCGGAGCACCTGGAGGAAACCCACGCAGACCGGCGCAACGACTTTGCCGAGAGAAACATTTCTTTAGTCTTTCACGGGATCGCTGGAAAAGGGGCATCAACTGTTGCCCCAGCCCTAATTGCCCTTGACGTTGCTTGGCTAATTTCAGAGGGTGGTTAAGGGTCAGGCACGTCAATCCAGAGTCCCACGTAGGCCAGGCCCAGGAAGGGTGGCAGATTTCCCTCCCTAAAGAGCATCTCTTGAATTAGATTTTCCTTAATGACAATCATTGAGTGTTGTCACGGCTATGACCTCAGAGAACGGCTTTCAATTTATCGGTGGAATTTCAAGTCCCCCCAACAATGGCGGTGGGATCTGAACATTTAACGTTAGCCTCTGGGTGACTAGCCCTTGGTGATGGGGAGAATGGTCGCTATTGGCTAAGGTGAATACCGTGGATGGGTTAAGGGAACCCAAATAACAACATTGAGGGAGAAAGCTCCAGAAAGCTGTGAGATTAGGATGAGATGAAGTCGTGGGAGCAGGGAGATTTAGGGAAAATAAAGACAGGAAGCGAAGTGGTTAGCACTGCTGCCCCATGGCAAAGATGACAGAGTTTAGCGCTGGAAAAGCGCAGCAGGTCAGGCAGCATCTGAGGAGCAGGAGAATCGACGTTTCGGGCAGGAGCCCCTCATCAGGAATGAGGCTGGAAGCCTCGGTGGGGGGGGTGGAGAGATAATTGGGGGAGGGGGGTGATGCTGGAGGGTAGGTAGCTGAGAGTGCAATCGGTGGATGGAGTTGGGGGGTAAAGGTGATAGGTCAGAGAGGAGAGTGGAGCAGATAGGTGGGAAGGAAGATGGACAGGTGGGACAGGTCATGAGGGCGGTGATGAGCTAGAAGGCTGGATCTGGGGTGAGGTGGGGGGTGAGGGGAAATGAGGAAACTGGTGAAGCCAACACTGATGCCCTGGGGTTGAAGTGTTCCGAGGCGGAAGATGAGGCGTTCTTCCTCCAGGCGTCGGGTGGTGAGGGAGCGGCGGTGGAGGAGGCCCAGGACCTCCATGTCCTCGGCAGAGTGGGAGGGGAAGTTGAAATGTTGGGCCACGGGGCGGTGGGGTTGATTGCTGCGGGTGTCCTGGAGATGTTCCCTAAAGCGCTCTGCTAGGAGGCGTCCAGTCTCCCCAATGTAGAGGAGAGCACATTGGGAGCAATGGATACAATAAATGACATGTTTGGATGTGCAGGTGAGGTGGAATGGCCATGGGAAATTGTCCCATATTATCCAGGGACGTGTGGATTAGCCATGGGAAATGCAGGGTTACAGGAAGAGAGTGGGATGCTCTTCAGAGTGTTGAAACAGACTGAATGGTGTCTTTCTGTCCTCTAGTGAGTGGACCAAATGGCCTGTGCTGTACAATTCTGTGGAGTGTTACTTTGACACGACATCAGCCTTACTCTGACGCTCCTAAAACCAATTTTTTCGGGATGGAAGGGTAATCCTACGAGGAGTGGTTAAGTAGGTTGGGCCTACACTCCCTGGAGCCTGCTTCAGAGAGATGTGAGGTGGAATTTCTCCCCTCAGAGGGGAGTGAATTCTTTACCTCAGAGGGTTATCGAGGACACTAAAGTACACTCAAGGCCGACATAGATTTTTCCTCAGGAGAGGGAATTGAGAATTGTGGGGGAATAGGCCGATTTGAGGGGTTAGCAAACCATTTGAAGGGTGGAGCAGACTCGACGGGCTGAATGGCCTCACGGTCGCCGTGGAGGTGAGCAGTTTGGCGGCAGCTCCAACCGACGTGTCTGCAATCGTGAGAGAGCTGAACGGGGAGAAACTGTTTGAAAGAAGCGAGTGCAACCGAAGAGGGAAAAGAATAATATTGACTGAGCGTTTAGGGTCTGGGAGTATGAAGGTGGGGGGGAGCTCAGCCAACGAGAGTGTTCGGGAGGGAACTGGTCTTGGTGGAGATAGAGAAGAGTCTTTAACCTGCAAATTCCTCCCCCCTCCTCCACCCCCCCACCCCCCCACTCCCCCAGCCCAACTCTTGCTGTTGGCACGAAGCTGAGGTTAAACAATAAATATTTCACTAGCGCCTGGCTGTGAATCTGAAAGCTGTGTCACAAAATGCAGCCCAGCGGGAGCCTGATCCTGCACTCCACAACAATTACCAGCAATTAACAGAGCAAAATAAAACTTTAATGGAAGCTTCACTGTGAATGGAATTTCATGCATGTTAAAGAGAGTCTGGTCTCCCTCAGCTGTGCGAAGGAGATAACCCTCTCAGAGGGTTATCCACCCCCCCCCCCCCATACCACCCAGCAGCTTTTGTTTCCTTAATTTCTTCCGTTCCATTTGGGACGTTCCCACTGAATCCACTCCCTTTCATTTCGGGTAACATTCCAGGTCATCCCTTGAGGCATTCGGGAAACAAAGCCATCCTCTTGCCCATCCCTAGCTGAAGGTGAGTCCCCTGACCCATTCCCAGCTGATAGTGCAGTTCACCAGAGCCTGCATACTGGCACCAACTCTCCCCCTCATGTTTTTCTCCATCACGCTCTCTTGCGGTCCTCCATGACGATAATTCCCACATCAAAATGGGGCAGCACGGTAGCTCAGTGGTTAGCACTGCTGCCTCACAGCGCCAGGGACCCGGGTTCGATTCCAGCCTCGGACAGCTGTCTGTGTGGAGTTTGCACATTCTCCCCGTGTCTGTGTGGGTTTCCTCCCACAGTCCAAAGATGTGCAGGTCAGGGTGGATTGGCTATGGGAAATACAGCTTTACAGGGTTAGGGTAGGGTATGGAATTCTGAGAGAGTGTGGCCCTCAGCTGGGGCAGGGCTGACTGGAGAGAGGTTAGGTGTCAGCGCATTGCTGCAAGCGTGGAGCGGAGGATCTTGAAGGAGAACTGTTGCTGGTGTTTTTGAATCTGTAGTCTGTACTGTTTGTCCTGTTCGGGTCCGAACGCTGCTGGTTTAAGGGTGGTCGGGAGTCCGTGTGGGATGAGTTGGTTATGGAGGCAGGCACTGAGGAAGCAAATGTGGCTGTGGTAGCGAGTTGGTTTCAGGACATGGTTGAAGAGCTTCAGGGCAGAGGAAATGACCTGGGAGTTGCAGTGGGAGAGGGACTCCCTGAGATTCTTGTAGAGAGAGGAGGAAAACTTCTTCAAGGCAGGCATCCTTGCAAGAGGATTCGCAGTAGGGTTAAAATCAACGAGGTAAAAACAATGACTGCAGATGCTGGAAACCAGATTCTGGATTAGTGGTGCTGGAAGAGCACAGCAGTTCAGGCAGCATCCAAGTAGCTTTGAAATTGACGTTTCGGGCAAAAGCCCTTCATCAGGAATACCTGATGGACCTGGGTCTGGGTGGGATGCTCTTCAGAGGTCCAGTGTAGATGGGCTCAATACTCAGCTTCCACACTGTAGGGATCACATATGACAGAGACAGGAAGCTGTTCAATCTGAGATGACTCCATATAAAGTGTCCAGAGACGATCTGTGTGAATTCTCTGACCATGGCGGTGCCCTCGTGGACAGTCCAGGGTTGGACAGACAATGCAACATGGCTCTCTTCCCCAGCACGAGCAATAATTTCAGGCCTACAGTCAGTAGAAAGAAAATGGAAGTGAAGGATTCGCCTGCTCCAGCTCAAGCCTGAGGTAACAGTCCACGGTCAGAACCTGGATAATTTCTCTTCAGCAGACGTGAAAGACCAAAGCAAGTGTAGCATTCGAAAGCCTTTAAGAATCAGTGGGAAATTGCCAATCTGAAAGATCCTGAAGCGATATTCCTGGTCACTCAGCTCCCATTGGTGCCCGTTCCAAACTCAACCGGCCAGAGCTGCCTTTAGAAGCCTCTGATGGTCAGATGGCCGGACAGAGTCCTGGACACTGTGGTGCTCGGCTGAGCTGACCTGCCGGACAGAGTCCTGGACACTGCGGTGCTCGGCTGAGCTGACCTGCCGGACAGAGTCCTGGACACTGCGGTGCTCGGCTGAATTGTCCTGCCGGACAGAGTCCTGGACACTGCGGTGCTCGGCTGAACTGACCTGTCGGACAGAGTCCTGGACACTGCGGTGCTGGGCTGAACTGACCTGCTGGACAGAGTCCTGGACACTGTGGTGCTGGGCTGAACTGACCTGCTGGACAGAGTCCTGGACACTGTGGTGCTGGGCTGAACTGACCTGCTGGACAGAGTCCTGGACACTGCGGTGCTGGGCTAAACTGACCTGCCGGATATTCCCAGCACATTGAGATGGTGAGGGTGAAGTTCAGCTGATGAGTTGGCCAGAATGGCTGACACTTCATAGTCCAAGCAGTGGGTCTGAGGAGAGCCCGCGCCTGGGGGATACACGTGTGGGGGTCAAAATAATCACAGCAGCGACTCTCTGACGCCCTCACATCGGAGATTTGGATGTCAGCGCTGAGCCCTGCTGCCCAGGATCACTGAAGGCAAAGCTGGGCGATATAACCCGAGCAGGGGAAAATCCCACTATAGTGTTTGTGGTACTCCCATTGTGTTTGGAACTAGGCACGGATCACCCTCAGCAGTGACCCACACACCCATGGAACCCGAGCAATTACCTACGGTAAAGACCACCGTGGTCTTCCCTTCGAGAGATTGCTCCGACTGCATCTTCCACAATTTCTCTGGAATACCTTACCCAGTTCGACATTCTCGAGATTGCGAGTCTTTCTTCCGATTTGCAAATATCCCACATGTTGGTCTCTCCCCAACTGGAAATCTCTCCTCTATCCTATCAAAACTTGTCGTAAAGGTGTCTATCAGGCTTCACCTCACCTTTTCCCCTTTTTTTGGAGGCTAGCAAAACCTGTCCCTGTCTGTTGGATCCTCTTTGATCTATTGGGGTCCTCCATTTTCCCAAAGCCCCTCCCCTTTCAAGATGGCGGCCAGGGATTATAGGAGGTGAGGGAGGCAGCGTAGAGGTGAGGCTTTGTGATGCTTCTGTGGGCCTAGAAACTAGGAGCAAGAGTAGGCCATTTGGCCCTTTGATCCTGCTCCCCCATTCACGGCTGATCATCCAGCTCTGTCCCCTCTCCCCACTTCCTCCCCATGCCCTTTAGTCCCAATATCTAACACCTTCATGAAAACACTCAATGTTTTGGCCTCCAGCAGAGGATTCCACAGGCCTCCCACCCTCTGGGTGAAGATATTTCTCCTCATCTCAGTCCGAATCGGCCTACTTTGCGTCCTTAGACTGTGACCCCATGTTCTGGATTCCCAGTCATTGGGAACAACCTTCCTGGGTTTACCCTGTTAGAATTTTATAGGTTTCTATAAGATCCCCATCTCATTTTTCTAAACTCCAGTGAATATAGTCCTAACCCATCCAGTTTCTCTCCTTGCATTATTGGGTAGAGAGGCAGTAGGTTTCTCCCTGGTCTCATGGCAAAATGCAGCCAACAGCTAAAACCGATAACCCTTGCTCTTTAGATTAGATCTGCTACAGTGTGGAAACAGGCTGTTTGGCCCAACCAGTCCGTGCTGACCATAATCCCAAACTAAACTAGCCCCAGCTGCCTGTGCTCCTGACCCATATCCCTCCAAACTTTCCTATTCATGTACTTATCCAAATGTCTTTTAACTTCAAGACCCAGGACCCTCCTCAGTCAGAATTCCAAACCGATGGGGGCTGGACGGTGGTGCGGTTTGGGATGTATCAGCACACTGCTTAATAAAGCACTACCACCAAGCTCAGGAATAGAGCATCCTGCCCATTGACCCCTTCCTACCCATTGACCCCCTGCCCATTAACTCCAATCTGCCCCTTGACCTCCTCCTGCCCATTGACCCCTATCTGCCCATTAACTCCAACTTTCCCAGTAACTCCAGCCTGCACATTGATCCCTTCTGTCCATTGACCCCCCCACTAAGCACTTATGTTCCAGCCTGGCCACCACAGCTCGATTCTGGAGCTCCTGGCCCAGAGGCAGAGGTAAAGGCAGCACCTGCCCCTCCCTCCATCACAAGACCAGCCCATTGTGGGGCGAGGGACAGAGTGCAATTATGGGGTGATGTCAGGGATAGGCAGAAAATTAAACTTCGCCGAAACCCTACAGTGCAGAAAGAGGCCGTTCTGCCCTCCTCACCAACCCACCCCCCCAAGCGTAGCTTCCTATGGCCAATCCACCCGAACCTGCACATCGTTAGATTGTGGGAGGAAACTGGAGCACCCAGAGGGAGACACGGGGAGGACGTGCAAACTCCACACAGACAGTCACTCGAGGCTGGAATCGAACCTGGGTCCCTGGTGTCGTGAGGCAGCAGTGCTAACCACTGAGCCACCACGCCACCCCTAAAATACTGCTGGGTAATGCCAGGAAACATGTCTTCATAGAGAAGGGAGCGGTAATCAGAAACTCTCTCGCCCTATGAGCTGGGAGGTTGATAGGGTGCTGGGAATGGGAGGCTCAGTAAATGTTTGTGGAAGCGATGCTGGTAAAGAGGGTCAGCATTTAGATGAGTGGCAGGGAAGGTTTGACGGGTTGAATGGCCTACTCCTGCTGCTGAATCCTATGTTGCTATGTGAATAGTGGGACAGGCTGATGTGGGGCTGAATGGCCTCCCTGTGTTTGTCTGGGTGCTGGCTTTGAGCTGCAGTGACAGTATGACAGTGTCGGAGCTGAGTGTGGGAAGTGGTTCACGGCCTGAGAGCAGCTTCAGCACACCAACACCAACACCAGGCCTACAGAACTCACACCAAGGCACTGCCTCAGCCATGGGGCAGAGTGGCAGGACAGATGTGGGGCATGGCGCTGACAGAACATTGGGAAAGGGAGCGGCAAAATCCTGACAGACAGACGGATCCCACTCCATCTGATCAACTCACTCACCTGCATTGACCATCCCCGTGGAGCCTCAAACTAACTGGAACCAAAAGGGATCATTCCCTAATCCTAATCCTAATCCTAATCGTAACACTAACCCTAACTTTCACCATAGAGTTAGCCCTAACCAAAAGCCTAACCCTAATCCATCTCTATCCCTATCCATAATCTTAATCAACTAACCCTAACTCTAACCCTAACCTGAACTCTAACCCCATCCCTAACCCTAATCCCAAATCCATTCCTAATCTGAACCCGAACCCTAACTCCATCCCTAACTCTAACCCCATCTCTAATCCTAGCCCAAACCCCATTCCTAATCCAAGACCTAACCCTAACCCCATCCCTAACCCTCATCCCATCTCTAATCCTAGCCCTAACTCCATGCCTAATATGAACTCAAACCCTAACTCCAGCCCTAACCTAATGCTGTAATCCTAACCCTAACCCCATTCCTAATCCAAACTCAAACCCTAACCCCAGCCCTAATCCTAACCCCATTCCGAACCCTCTTCCCATCTCTAATCCTAACCCTAACCCCATTCCTAATCCGAACTCAAGCCCTAACCCCAGCCCTAATCCTAACCCCATTCCGAACCCTCTTCCCATCTCTAATCCTAACCCTAACCCCATTCCTAATCCGAACTCAAACCCTAACCCCAACCCTAATCCTAACCCCATTCCTAACCCTCATCCCATCTCTAATCCTAACCCTAACCCCATTCCTAATCCAAACTCAAACCCTAACCCCAGCCCTAATCCTAACCCCATTCCTAACCCTCATCCCATCTCTAATCCTAACCCTAACCCCATTCCTAATCCAAACTCAAACCCTAACCCCAGCCCTAATCCTAACCCCATTCCTAATCCAAACCCTAACTCTCACCCCATCTCTAAACCTAACCCTAAACTCATTCCAAATTTGAACCCTATTCCGAACCTCATCCCTAACCCTCTCCCTCAGGGCATGTGGACAGTCCAAAAAGGTATGGAGATACCTGGGCACAACAGAGGCCTGTAGGGAGAATGGAATTTGGGAACACTGCAAAGAAACTGATTTGGGAAGAAATAAGTGGCACAGACTTGTACAGCCAGCCGGAATATTAGGGATTATTGAAGGCAAAAGTAAAGCAATCAAGGAACTCAAAGCAAGGTCACTCCACTGACGGAATGGTGTGTAGATGTAGACATGACAAACCCTTGACAGAAACAGACCGTTTACCCTGCAGGGCCAATTCAGGTCCCCATGCTTCCCTGTGACAAGCCATGGACAATATCTGCGTGCACAAATGGCAAGTCATGTCCGTGCCACACGATGACATTAAGTAACTTGGAATGCAGAGCAGAGGAGAGGAGCTTCAACTCCAAATGGTCTGTGTCTGTGTCTCTGTGTGTGTGTCTGTGTCTGTGTCTGTGTGTCTGTGTGTGTGCCTGAGTCTGTGTCTGTGTCTGTCTCTGTGTGTGTGTGTCTGTGTCTGTGTGTCTGTGTGTGTGCCTGAGTCTGTGTCTGTGTCTGTGTCTGTGTGTGTGTCTGAGTCTGTGTGTGTGTCTGTGTGTGTGTGTCTGTGTCTGTGTCTGTGTGTGTCTGTCTGTCTGTGTATGTGTCTGTGTGTGTGTCTGTGTGTGTGTCTGTGTGTGTGTGTCTGTGTCTGTGTCTGTGTCTGTCTGTCTGTCTGTGTATGTGTCTGTGTGTGTGTCTGTGTGTGTGTATGTGTCTGTCTGTGTGTCTGTGTGTGTGAATAAGGTTCCACTGGATTTTCATCCTACCCAAAATATTATCCGTTTCTCCATCACGTATTTGTGACATATCTCTGTCTGAGTGAAGAATTCTCTTCAATTCCTCAGTGGACGAATTAGTGATGATGTTACGCTTGATTCTAATTTCTGACTCCCTACCATTTGAAAGCTCCTCTATACTTACCGTCTAATCCCTTATAATTTTAAAGACCTCTAACTGGCTGTCTCTTAGCTTTCTCTTTGATCTGTCCATCTGAGGATTAGCTCAGACTTCCAAAGGAATGATGTTAGTGCCATAAATGGATTCGGCTTTGATTTAGGGGACATATGACGGACTGCGATAAACTATTCCAGATTTAACGACACGCACATTTCACCTTCAGCGGCTGCTGCCAACTAGCTTATTCTCTTCACAATAGGGAGAGAAGCCACAACAAATTCACTTGCAATTCCTTCTCAATTTCAGGTCATTAGCTGGTATTTCCGCCACCACCAGACACATAGCCCTCTCCCCATCCCTGGCCTGGCTTTTGCAGTGACCGTTCCCTCTGGGACACCCTAGTCCACTCCTCCTCCGCTTCCAATGCGACCCCACGGCACTTTCCCATGGCATTGCACGAGGCGTAATACTGTCTGCTTACCTCCTCCCTCCTCGCTGTCCAAGGTACAGGACACACCTTCCCCAGGTAGGCAATCTACCTGCATGCCACACTGTGTCCCAGTCTGCTGGATTCACCACTCTCCTCTACATTGGAGCACTGACTGGATGACCACTTTGAGGAACATGGACGTTGTGTCTGTAAAAAAGGACCCTGAGCTTCCATTTGCCTGACACTACAACACCCCACCCTGTTCCTTCTCCAAACAGCTCTGTCTCAGGATTGCTGCAGTGCTCCAGTGAAACCCAGGCAGGAGGCTGGAGGAACACAGCAAGGCAGGCAACATCAGGAGGGACAGGCAGGAGGCTGGAGGAACACAGCAAGGCAGGCAGCATCAGGAGGGACAGGCAGGAGGCTGGAGGAACACAGCAAGGCAGGCAGCATCAGGAGGGACAGGCAGGAGGCTGGGAGAACACAGCAAGGCAGGCAGCATCAGGAGGGACAGGCAGGAGGCTGGGAGAACCCAGCAAGGCAGGCAGCATCAGGAGGGACAGGCAGGAGGCTGGAGGAACACAGCAAGGCAGGCAGCATTAGGAGGGACAGGCAGGAGGCTGGGAGAACACAGCAAGGCAGGCAGCATCAGGAGGGACAGGCAGGAGGCTGGGGGAACACAGCAAGGCAGGCAGCATCAGGAGGTGGAGAAGTCAACGTTTCGGGTGTAACCCTTCTTCAGGACTGGGGGGTGGGTGTTGGGGGGGAGCTGCAGATAAAGGGGGTGTCGGGGCTGGGGTGGTGAAGTTAGGGATAGGTGGAGACAGGCAGAGGGTGTGACCTTGTTGGTCAATGGGAGGGATGAAGTCAGTTGGCGGCAGGGAGGGGGGAGGGGCTGGGAAGGGGAGTCGAGGGATGGGGGAGGGAGGTTATTTGAAATTGGAGAACTCAGCGTTGAGTCCTGAAGGCTGCCCAGGCAGGAGCAGTTTATTTGTTCCTAACCCAGTGAAGCTCAGAGCAAGATGGAGGAACAGTACTTCATTTTCCACTTGGGAAAATTCAACAGGTTTGGGGCCTGATCACCTTTTCCCATGTCCTTATCCCAAAGCTGATACCCTAAGGTCTTGTTATCACACAGTCCACGGTCAGCCACGAAGGAGCCCCATTAACAGCTATTCATCCCCCCAGACACAACCTTTACTCACTCCTGTCGTGGTTCTCTCTCTCTCTCTCTCTCCATGGGCTCCATCTCTGCCTCTCATTTACTCCTCTTTCCCGACCTCCCCCACCTTCTTTAGCTCATATTTTCCCAGCTACAGTCGGTTATGAAGAAGGGTCGCTGCACCCAAAACGTTAACTCCGTTCCTCTCTCCTCAGGTGCTGCCAGACCTGCTGAGTTTCTCCGGGTGTGCAGGTTAGGGTGGATTGGCCATGCTAAACTGCCCATAGTGTTCAGGGATGTGCAGGTCAGGGTGGATTGGCCATGCTAAACTGCCCATAGTGTTCAGGGATGTGCAGGTCAGGGTGGATTGGCCGTGCTAAACTGCCCTTAGTGGTTAGGGATGTGCAGGTCAGGGTGGATTGGCCATGCTAAACTGCCCATAGTGTTCAGGGGTGTGTAAGTTAGGTGCATTAGTCGGGGCTAAATATAGAGTAGGGGAATGGGTCTGGTTTGGTTACTCTTCAGAGGAACAGGCTGAAGGGCCTGTTTCCACGCTGTAGGGATTCTAGGATACTGCTGTGGGCTAATGCTGCCTCAGGCACAGTTTTAGACTTCTGTGTACCTCTGGCCTGTAGGTGTATGCACATGTATACGTAGAGGCAGCTGAATCCTTCTCCTAGAGTAAGGCTGTCTCATTCCTTCCAGTTCTGTAACACTCGTCAGTCACCTGTAGACTAGAGCTCGCAGAATAAAGCTCCCTCTTGTAATGTCTAAAAGCTTTCTCTTTCCAGGTTTCTCCTCGACTGGTCACTCTTCCTCCATGATTCTGCTGATTCCAGAATATCATTAACAGATATGTTATTGCAATTTGCTGTGTCCCCCCGCCAAAGTCTCTCTCTCTCTCTCCTACGTGATTACGCAATTCCACTACAGACTGTTCTGCTGAAACACATGTTTCTTCAACGTGATTTGGCTTTAATATGATTGAAAGAATTTCGACTGTTATGTGTAGAACTCGGACTTTCCTTACCTGTATGGGCTAGAACACCATTTCAGACCCCAGCCGTCCACATGGCACGCGATTGCGAGATTTCTTATCATGCAAGATAGCACCGAACTATCGCAGTATATCAGAATCAACGGGACAGAGGAACCTTGATTATCCCAAGGACACGGGCGGGGAGTATTTCATTCAATTAATTGAATGCCAGATGACATAGTTTAGCTGAGAATAGGGACCTTGCAATCTTGCCGGATAATCTGATATTCGGATAATTGAATGCCAGATAATCGAGTTTCCTCTGTATTTTGTTTTCCATTATTGACATTGGCATTGGGGTTGGATTTAGCGTTGGGGTTGGGGTTTGTCATTGGGGTTAGGGTTGGCATTGGGGTTGGCAATGGAGTTGGGTTTGGGGTTGGAGTTGGTGTTGGGGTTGGGGTTAGTGTTGGGATTGGATTTGGGGTTGGGGTTGGGTTTGGGGTTAGGGTTGGTGTTGGTGTTGGGGTTAGTGTTGAGGTTGGGTTTGGGGTTGGGGTTGGGTTTGGGGTGGGTTTGGGTTAGGGTTGGTGTTGGGTTTGGGTTTGGCATTGGGCTTGGTGTTGGGGTTGGGGTTGGGTTGGGTTGGGATTGGTTGGGGTGGTGTTGGAGTTGGGTTGGGGTTGGTGTTGGGGCTGGGTTTAGGGGTGGGTTTGGGGTTGGGGTTGGTGTTGGGGTTGGTGTTAGCGTTGGGTTTAGGGGTGGGTTAAGGGTTGGGGTTGGGTTTGGGGTTGGAGTTGGCATTGGGGTTGATGTTCTGGTTGGGGTTGGGGTTGGGGTTAGGTTTGGGGTTGAGTTGGGGTTGGTGTTGGGTTGGGGTTTGTATTAGGGTTGGCATTGGAGTTAGTGTTAGGGTTGGCATTGGGGTTGGCATTATGGTCGGTTAGCTCAATTAGCTGGTTGTCTCGTTTGCAACACAGAGTGACACCAACAGCATGGATCCCATGAAGGACTCTCCTTCCCAAACTCTCCCCTCGCCTGAGGTATGGTGACCCTCAGCTTAAACCCTCACCAGTTGTCTCTCACTCTCTCTCTAGTGAGAGATCAGCTCCATGACCAGTTGGAGTATAGAGTTATCATTGATACCGTCTGCCCAAGTCCCAGAAAGTCTGAGTCTTGCAGGTCTTTCGGATCAGAAACTCCAGCCAGAATCCCCAATCTGATTCACTGATTTCTGCAGCAGGGTGATGGCTGTCTCTGACTTGTGGAGTTGTCCCACTGTGGACAGTATTCAGTCTGGTCCGGCTATCACTGTCCCACCTCTGATGATGGTCTGATACTCGGTCTCACACCTTGGCTTGAGTAAGCTCAGTGCTCTCCTGTCACTGCTGAATACTCCTTCAGGCTTTCTGACAATGAGTGATCTCCATGGATCACCTCTAACTGACTGGTGCCTCTGGTTTTCTGTCTCTAACCAAACTATCAGACCTGTTTCAAAATCAACATTTTGCTTTTGTCCTGTATCTAGAGACATACCACTTCTTGTGTGGCACAGTGGATCAGTGTTTAGCACTGCTATCGTATAGCGCCAGGGGCCCAGGTTCGATTCCAGTCTCGGGTGACTGACTGTGTGGAGCTTGCACATTCTCCCCGTGTTTGCGTGGGTATCCTCTGGGTGCTCCAGTTTCCTCCCAAAGTTGCGCAGGTTAGCGGGATCGGGCATGGAAAATTGTCTAGGGATGTGTGGGTTAGAGTTGAAAAGTGTGGTACTGGAAAAGTGCAGCATCTGAGGATCAGTGGATTCAGTGTTTCGGGACTTTATCATCCCCTGCTCCTCAGATTCTGCCTGACCAGCGCCACACGCTTTGACTCTGACTCTCCAGCATCTGCAAGTCCTCACTTTCTTGGTGGGTGAGTCATAGGAAACGTAGGGCTACAGGGAGGAGGATGGGGATTGGTCTGCGACAGTGGGTCAATGTTGACTCAATGGGCTGAATGGCCTGTTCCCACATTGTAGAGGATTCTATTCTATGCTGTGATGTTTCTCCACCTTCTTGTGGTTGTGAGGAGTTAAATTCGACTTCAGATTGCACTGGGACATCAGTCTTCAATCACTATCCCGTGTATAAAACAGTTGCTGGTGAATACCCATTCTGTAACTGCCCATTGCTAAATCCCAGTCTGCATCCTTCAACATTAGTGGCTGTGTAGTTTTGACCAAGGTCCCCCCCCCCCCCCTCTCCTGTTTGTCCAGTTGACTGAGGGTAATGTCAATATGTGTCACACGGCTGATACCTACCTTTGAAGTGAACTTTCTGAATTTCCCAGTCACAAATTGAAAACCACTTTGTCTGGAACAACATGCATTGTAAACCTCACTGTGATGATTCTAATCAATGTCTCCATTATGGCTGAAGAAAATCTGATTCCCCAATTATACACCTTTCGGCCCAACCAGTGCACACCGAACCCTCCAAAGAGTAACCCACCCAGACCATTCCCCTCCCCGATATTTACCCGTGACTAATGCACCTAACCTACACATCCCTGAACACTTCAGGCAATTTAGCGTGGCCAATCCACCCTAATCTGCACATTTTTGGATTGTGGGAGGAAACTGGAGCACACCCACAGGGAGAATGTGCAAACTCCACCCGAGGCTGGGATCAAACCCAGGTCCCTACTGCTATGAGGCAGCAGTGCTAACCACTGAGCCACCATGCCAACCCAATCCTTCCTGCATCATATTCTTCTCCAATTCGATACATCTTATGCCTTGACGGTGAATAAATCTGTCGCCTGCCTGTCTGAACTTTGAAGATATTGATGCTTGATGGTGTGAGAAGATGAGACCTTTTGCTTCTTTTGAATGACCTGGTCATCACACTGACTTTTGAGCTCTCCCCCCATAATGCTTAATCCACAAAATGCTCACCCTGGAATGTCTTGTAGAATATCTTGCCTCATGGTTGGGAAGGTAATGGCCAAGGGGCATCATCACTGGATTGTTAATCCTGGGAATGTTCTGGGAGCTCAGGTTTGAAACCTGCCAAAGCAGATGGTGGAATGTAAAGCCAATCAATAAAAATCTGGAATTATGAGTCTAATGATGACCATGAATCCATTATGGATTGTTGGAAAATCCCATCTGGGGCACTAATGTCCTTTAGGGAAGGAAACTGCCCAGTCTGGCCTACATGTGACTCCAGACCCACAGCAATGTAGTTGACTCTTAACTGCCCTCTGGGCAATTAGGGAGGGGCAATAAATGCTGGCCTAGCCAGTGATACCCTCATCCTGTGAATGAGTAAAGAATTGAGTTCAGGTTAACCGTTTGATGTCCATTGGTCTTCCATAACTGTCCCATCTTGTCTTTGTTTATCCCTCCCGTTGACCAACCAGATCATACCAATCTGTCTTCACCTATCCCCATCTCACGGCCCTGTTCCAACACCCCCTTTATCTGCAGCTCCCCTTACAGCCAGCCCCATGTCCCAAAGAAGGGTCACACCTGAAACATCGACTTCTCCACCTCCTGATGCTGCCTGCCTTGCTGTGTTCCTCCAGCCTCCTGCCTGTCCCTCCTGATGCTGCCTGCCTTGCTGTGTTCCTCCAGCCTCCTGCCTGTCCCTCCTGATGCTGCCTGCCTTGCTGTGTTCCTCCAGCCTTCTGCCTGTCCCTCCTGATGCTGCCTGCCTTGCTGTGTTCCTCCAGCCTCCTGCCTGTCCCTCCTGATGCTGCCTGCCTTGCTGTGTTCCTCCAGCCTCCTGCCTGTCCCTCCTGATGCTGCCTGTTTTGCTGTGTTCCCCCAGCCTCCTGCCTGTCCCTCCTAATGCTGCCTGCCTTGCTGTGTTCCTCCAGCCTCCTGCCTGTCCCTCCTGATGCTGCCTGCCTTGCTGTGTTCTCCCAGCCTCCTGCCTGTCCCTCCTGATGCTGCCTGCCTTGCTGTGTTCCTCCAGCCTCCAGCTGGTCTACCTTGGATTCCAACATCTGCAGGTTTTTTTTGTCTGTTTTGCCTTTGTTTCGGCTTGGAGGGGAACCTAAAGGGGGCAGTGTTCCCTTGTACCTGCTGCCCTTGTTCTTCTGGGTGGAAGTGAGCGTGGCTTTGGAAGGTGTGCTGTGATGACAAATGTTTGCAGTGCATCTTGTAGACTGCACACAGTATCGCTACTGGATGTCGGTGGTGGAGGGAGTGAGTGTGGTGTCAATCCAGTGGCTGCTTTGTCCTGGATGGTGTTGAGCTTCTTGAGTGTTGTTGGAGCTGCCCCCATCCAGGCCAGTGGGGAGTGATCCATCCCCCTCCCGACATGTGCCTTGTAGATGGTGGACAGGCCCTGGAGAGGATTCCTAACGTCTAACCTGCTCTTGTAACCACTGTATTTACATGGTGAATCCAGATGAGTTTCTGGTCAATGGTAATCCTCAGGATGTTGATAGTGGGGGAATTCAATGATGGTAACACCATTGAATGTCATGGGTGGTGCTTAGATGGTCTCTTATTGGGGATGGTCATTGCCTGGCATGAATATTACTAGCCCTTCCTGACGAAGGGCTTTTGCCCGCAACGTCGATTTTCCTGCTCCTCGGATGCTGCCTGACCTGCTGTGCTTTTCCAGCACCACTCTAATCTAGACTCTAATCTCCACCATCTGCAGTACCCACTTCTGCCTATGACTTACCACTTGTCAGCCCAAGCCTGGATATTATCCCGATCCTTGTTGCACTCGGGCACAGAATGGTTTGGTATCTGAGGAGTCGCATGGTGGCGTTGAATATTGCGCAATCGTCGGAAAACATCCCCACGTCTGACCTTGTGATGGAGGGAAGGTCATTGAGGAAGTGGCTGAAGGTGGTTGGGCCGAGCACCCTAGCCTGAGGAACTCCTGCAGAGATGTCCTGGAGCTGAGATGACACAATACCTATCGAGTATGGAGTTACCTAAACGTCATGCATGCCTCATGTGTTTTCTGAGCTGCATCCATTTCTTGGCCTTCTCCCTCAGTTGATAGTGGTGGACTGGTGACGACAGGAGAACACAACTCCACTTCTTCAATAACCCCCTTTGTCCGTTGGACCCACTGCTGCCTTTGAGAGTGTGTCAGCTGTTAGTTATGCCTTGAGTGGCACAATGAGCGACATGGCTGTAACACCTCAACCTCAGCCTGAATCATCGCCTTGAGCAACACCCTTCGATCCTAATCACGTTATTAATGTCTTGTGGTCCATCGTGGCCTGGAATTTGAGGCTCCATGGACGTATTCTAAAAACCCTTCACATCCCCACGCGCTTCCTTTTTAATCGCTGCCGACTCCCGTTCCGTTTCTGTGAAGGATCTGGACAGATTTTTCCTTCCTCTACCACTCTAAGCCTGGATGATGACTGCTCCCAGTTCTGGCATTGTATCTGCTCCCACTGTAGTTATTCAGTCCAGACTACAGCAAGCTTGGCATCACGGTGGCTCAGTGGTTAGCACTGCTGCCTCACAGCGCCAGGGACCCGGGTTCAATTCCAGCCTCGGGTGACTGACTGTGTGGAGTTAGCACATTCTCCCCGTGTCTGTGTGGGTTTCCTCCGGGTGCTCCGGTTTCCTCCCACAGTCCAAAGATGTGCAGGTCAGGGTGAATTGGCCATGGGAAATTGCCCGTAGTGTTAAGTGCATTAGTCAGAGGGAAATGGGTCTGGGTGGGTTACTCTTCAGAGGGTTGGTGTGGACTTGTTGGGCCGAAGGGCCTGTTTCCACACTGTAGGGAATCTACTCTCTGGAGGGGAGCTGCTCCCTCATTTTCCTTAAGGCTACCTTCTCTCTCTGACTCCTATACCATTTCTGGCCTCCTGCAAAAGCTCTCCTGTGGACTAAACAAATCTGGCTAATTTCGGGATTAACTTTCGGACTTGACACTCCATTCCCACAGAGTATTGTGTGTCATCTACACATGGCTTTGGTGTTGGAGATTTGTGTCTGCCCCTGCTCTTAAAGTGTAAGAGCAGACCATTCAGCCCATCAGGTCCACACTAGGGCATCTGCAGAACATCCCACCAAATCCCTGTAACTCTGCATTTCCCATGGCTTACCCACCTAGCCTGCACACCCCCAGCTACTGAGGGGCACTTTGGCATGGCCAATCCACCCATCTTTGGACTGTGGGAGGAAACCCATGCAGACAATGCACAAACTCTACACAGTGGGTGGAACTGAAGTTAGGTCCCTGGCGCTGTGAGGCGCCATTCACATGGAGCACTTTGGGAGATTTTATCGTTTCGAAGACGTCAAGTAAGTGCAAGGTCAGCCCGTCATCTCCATTTTCCCTGGGGGGGCTGTGGCGAGGGGAGGGGAGAGTGGGGGAAGAAGAGGGCTGGGGGTGGGGAACAATCTCTTTTGCAACATCCTTCCCCAGTGCACCACGGATAGAGAGAGAGGGAGAGAGAGAGATCGAGAAAGAGAGAGAGAGAGAAATATAGAGAGAGAGAGAGAGCAAGAGATAAAGAGAGAGAGTGAGAGGGAGAGATGGAGAGAGAGAGATAGAGAGAGAAAGCGAGAGATAGAGAGAGAGAGAGAGGAATCAGGGGAGGGGTAGAATTTATTCACAGCTTCGCCAGGGGACTGCTAATGACAAATTAAAACTGGAGCTAATTGTGTTTCCTTCACTCTCGGTAATTGTGACAGGGTGTGACCTGAAGTGAATCTTCACACCCCCTGTCGCCAGGGAGATAAAGGGGCCACATTTTAATTGGGTGAGGAGGTGGTGAAGATACACAGACAGCGACGCGATCATGACACTCATTAGGAAGTGCCGCTGTGTCTCCAGCTCAAACAAGAACACTCCTCAAACGTTAAAGCTCCTCACTTGCGAAATCAAAAAAGCAGGGTCCCCATTTCCGAGTGGCCATTAAGTGTCAACGCAAGGCGGCTTTCGTGGACGCGCATTTCGAATATTCACAGTTCGCGAAAAGAAAAAACGGCCGAAGAAATGAAACAGGGCGTCGGAACAGAATGGGACATTCGGTCTGCGCGAGGTAAATCAGCTGGAGGGCGGGACTGGCTCTTCCAGGAGCCATGATGGATCCCGCTGTTTCCTCATCTCAGTCTCACGCGGCCTACCCCATATTCTGAGGCAGTGACCTCTGGTTCTGGCTTTCTTGACGGTCCAGGCCTGCACTACAGCAGTTCCTCCCCAGAGTAAAGTGGGGAAAGGCTCAGGGATTGATGTTAGGACGACCACCAACTCAATTGCACTTCCAATTGTAGAATCATCCAGTTCAGAAGAGGCCGTTCAGCCCATTATGCCTAAATCTGCGCTGGACCCAGCACACTTTAAGGTTGGCTTTAAGGGTTTCCCACTTCAACTACCATCCCAGGTAGCGCATTCCAAACCCCCAACCTCTGGGTGAGAAACAATTCCCTCAAATCCCCTCGCAATCTTTCAATTTAAAATGATGCCCCCCTGGAAATATCGGAAGTTCTAATCTGACTTTGTGTGATGGTCTAACATCTCTCCATGATCCCTCTATCATTGACCTCAATCTGGACAGAGGGTCACTGGTGTCAGAGTGCCAATGCTTCACCCAGTGTGGCATCAAGAAGCCCTGGCAGTCAATGTGAAGTTGGGCAAATTGGAACTTCATACCTGGCACAGAGGAAGATGGTCGTGGCTGTTGGAGGTCAGTCAGTTCAGCTCCAGGACATCTCTGCAGGAATTCCTCAGTGTCCTAGGCCCAACCTCCCTCAGCTGCTTCATCGTTGACCTTCCCTCCATCACAAGGGTTGGGGTATGTTCGCTGATGATGGCACATTGTTCAGCACCAATCACACCTCCTCACTCACTGAAGCACAGCAAGACCTGGACGATATCCCCAGATCCAGATGGTCAAGTGGTATTATGCCACACACGTGTCAGACAGTGGCTATCACTGACAAGAGAGAATCTAACTGCCACCCTTTGACATTCAATGGCATTACCAACATCGAACCACCTCCCCACTATTGACAGCCCAGGGGTCACCATTGACCAGAAACTGAACTGAACTCTGTTAGCCACAGTGGCTACAGGAGCAGCACAGAGGCTGGGAATCCTGCAGCGAGTAACTCCCCTCCTGACTCCCCAAAGCCTGTCCCACCATCTCTAAGGCACAAGTCAGGAGTGTGATGGAATACTCCCCACTTGCCCTGGATGGGGGCAGCTCCAACAACACTCAAGATGTTTGACACCAAAAGCAACCTGTGTGTTTGGCATCACATCCACAACACATCCACTTCCTCCATCACTGACGCTCAGTAGCAGCAGTGTGTACTATCCATAAGGTGGGTGGCATGGTGGATAGCAGTGGATAGCACTGCTGCCTCACAGCATCAGGGACCCAGGTTCGATCCCAGCCATGGGTGACTGTCTGTGTGGAGTTTGCACGTTCTCCCCGGGTAAATATAGGGTAGGGAGAATGGGTCTGGGTGGGTTACTCTTCAGAGGGTCGGTGTGGACATGTTGGGCCGAAGGGCCTGTTTCCACACTGTAGGGATTCTATAACTAATAGATGCACTGCAGAAATTCGCCAAAGATCCTCAGACAGCACCTTCCAACCCCATAGCCACTGGAAGGAGGATACATGGCAACACCACCCCCTGCAGGTTCCCCTCCAATCCACTCACCATCCTGACCCATTGCTGTTCCTTCAGTGTCACTGGGTTCGAATCCCAGACCTCCCTCACTAACAGCACTGTGGATGCCCCCTGGCTATCACTCCAACCCCCCAGTGGACTGGAATGGTCCATGAATAGGGCTCACATTGTCCTGAAGGACAGGACGTGTGGTATGAATTGGTTCAAACTGGGAGACCCAAGTGAGCAGGCAAGAAGCAGCGAGTGAGGAAGGCTGAAGCTAACCGGGGCAGTCCAGGAGGCTTTGACCATTGGGATACAAGGCCCCGTCTGTGAGATTACAAGGCCCCTTCTGTCAGGATACACCGCGAGCTAGTTTACAATGCAGACCCTTTGCCAATTTGTAAAGGACGGCCTGGTAAAACAGTCCAGGTTAACCCCACAGCCACCATATCTCGATCAGATTCCTCCCAAGAGGGACTGAGCCCACAGAGCTCACCACCGCTAAGGGCAGACTGATCCGGGGCTAACGGTGAGGAACAGGTTTCCCTGAGACCAGACAGGAATGGCCGCTTGACTAACTCTCCATGCTGGCACACTGCTCCAATCAGCTGCCTGCTCCGATGGGCCTGTCAGCTAGTGTTACCGACGGGAACGGAAACAGAGTGCGGAGGATTGAGATATGGAGACACATCGCTCAGTGCAGCATCATCGATTGGAAAGGACTAGGCCAGGAGCCAGCAGAAACATGGAGCTTCCCAAAATAGTAGCCAGCACGTTCACTTGTACATTGACGTTTTAAATGAAGATATTCTTGGTGAAGGTTACAAGTGGGTGATAAGCTAAATGAACACACATTACAGAAATTCATTAACAGGTTGAGATTAAATCACAGACGCACAGCAGGAACAAATAAACCAACAATTCTGTTTCCCTCTCAACCCATTTTCACTCCGTTCAATTAGTTCCTACACCCCCTCCCTGTCTCTGTAACCCCCTCCAGCCCCTACACACCCTCCCTATCTCTGTAACCTCCTCCAGCCCCTACACCCCCTCCCTATATCTGTAACCTCCTCCAGACCCTACACCCCCTCCATATCTCTGTAAACCCCCCCCCAGCCCCTACACTCCCTCCCTATCTCTGTAACCTCCTCCAGCCCTGACACCCCCTCCCTATCTCTGTCACCCCCTCCAGCCCCTACACCCCCTCCCTATCTCTGTAACCTCTCCCAGCCCCTACACACCCTCCCTATCTCTGTAACCCCCTTCAGCCCCTACACCCCCTCCCTATCTCTGTAACCTCCCCCAGCCCCTACACACCCTCCCTATCTCTGTAACCCCCTTCAGCCCCTACAACCCCTCCCTATCTTTGTAACCCCCCCCAGCCCCTACACTCCTCCCTATCTCTGTAACCCCCTCTAGCCCCTACACCGCCTCCATATCACTGTAACCTCCTCCAGCCCCTACACCCCCTCCATATCACTGTAACCTCCTCCAGCCCCTACACCCCCTCCATATCACTGTAACCTCCTCCAGCCCCTACACCCCCTCCATATCACTGTAACCTCCTCCAACTCCTACACCCCCTCCATATCACTGTAACCTCCTCCAGCCCCTACACCCCCTCCCTATCTCTGTAACCTCTCTCAGCCCCTACACACCCTCACTATCTCTGTAACCTCTCCCAGCCCATACATCCCTCCCTATCTCTGTACCCTCCTTCAGACCCTACATCCCTCCCTATCTCTGTAACCCCCTCCAACCACTATACCCCTACACCCCACACTATCTCTGTATCCTCTCCCAGCCCGTACATCCCTCCCTATCTCTGTAACCCTCTCCAACCCCTACACCCCCTCCCTATCTCTGTAAACTCCTCTAGCCCCTACACCCCTCGCTTACTCTGTAACCTCTCCCAGCCCCGACACCCCCTCCCTATCTCTGTAACCTCTTCCAGTCCCTAGATCCCCTCCCTATCTCTGTACTCTCTGCCAGCCCCTAAACCCCTCCCTATCTCTGTAACCTCCTCCAACCTCTACACATCCTCACTATCTCTGATACCTCCTCCAGCCCCTACACCCCCTCCCTATCTCTGTAACCTCTCCCAGCCCCTACACCCCCTCCCTATCTCTGTAACCTCTCCCAGCCCCTACACCCCCTCCCTATCTCAGTAACCTCCACCAGCCCATACACCCCTCCCTATCTCTGTAACACTCACCAATCCCTACACCCCCCTCCCAATCTCTGTAACCTCCTCCAACACATACATCCCTCCTTTTTCTCTGTAACCTCCTCCTGACCCTACATCCCCTCCCTATCTCTGTAACCCCCTCCCGTCCCTACACTCCTCCCTATCTCAGTAACCTCCTCCAGCCTCTACGCTCCCTCCCTATCTCTGTAACCTCTCCCAGCCCCTACATCCCTCCCTATCTCTGTAACCTCTCCCAGCCCCTACACCCCCTCCCTATCTCTGTAACCTCTCCCAGCCCCTACACCCCCTCCCTATCTCTGTAACCTCTCCCAGCCCCTACACCCCCTCCCTATCTCTGTAACCTCTCCCAGCCCCTACACCCCCTCCCCATCTCTGTAACCACCTCTAGACCATACACCCCCTCCATTTCTCTGTAACCTCTCCCAACCCCTACACACCCTCCACTATCTCTGTATCCTCTCCCAGCCCCTACATCCCTCCCTATTTCTGTTACCTCTCCCAGACCCTACATCCCTCCCTATCTCTGTAACCCCCCTCCAACCCCTGCACCCCCTCCCTATCTCTGTAAACTCCTCTAGCCCCTCCACCCCTCGCTTACTCTGTAACCTCTCCCAGCCCAGACACCCCCTCCCTATCTCTGTAACCTCTTCCAGTCCCTACACCCCCTCCCTATCTCTGTAATCTCTGCCAGCCCCTAAATCCCTCCCTATCACTGTAACCCCCTCCAGACCATACACCCCTCCCTATCTCTGTAACCCTCACCAATCCCGACACCCCCTCCCTGTCACTGTAACCCCCTCCAGCCCCTACGCCCCCTCACTATCTCTGATACCTCCTCCAGCCCCTACACCCCCTCCCTATCTCTGTAACCTCTTCCAGCCCCTACACACCCTCCCTATCTCTGTAACTCCCTCCAGCCCCTCCACCCCTCCCTATCTCAGTCATCTCCTCCAGACCCTATACCCCCTCCCTATCTCTGTAACCCCCTCCAGCCCCTACATCCCCTCCCTATCTCTGTAACCTCCTCCAACCCCTACACCCCCTCCCTATCTCTGTAACCCCCTCCAGCCCCTACATCCCCTCCCTATCTCTGTAACCCCCTCCAGCCCCTACACCCCCTCCCTATCTCTGTAACCCCCTCCAGCCCCTACATCCCCTCCCTATCTCTGTAACCTCCTCCAACCCCTACAGTCCATCTCTATCTCTGTAACCCCCTACAGCCCCTCCACCCCTCCCTATCTCTGCAACCCCCTCCAGCCTCTATACCCCCTCCCTATCTCTGTAACACCCTCCAGCCCCTACATCCCTCCCTATCTCTGTAACCCCCTCCCTATCACTGACCCCTCCTCCAGTCCCTACACCCCTCCCTATCTCTGTAATCTCCTCCAGCCCCTACAACCCCTCCCTATCTTTGTAATCCCCTCGAGCCCCTACACTCCCTCCCTGTCTCTGTCACCTCCTCCAGCCCCTACACCCCCTCCCTATCTCTGTAACCCCCTCCAGTCCCTACACCCCCTCCCTATCTCTGTAACCCCCTCCAGCCCCTACATCCCCTCCCTATCTCTGTAACCTCCTCCAACCCCTACAGTCCATCTCTATCTCTGTAACCCCCTACAGCCCCTCCACCCCTCCCTATCTCTGCAACCCCCTCCAGCCTCTATACCCCCTCCCTATCTCTGTAACACCCTCCAGCCCCTACATCCCTCCCTATCTCTGTAACCCCCTCCCTATCACTGACCCCTCCTCCAGTCCCTACACCCCTCCCTATCTCTGTAATCTCCTCCAGCCCCTACAACCCCTCCCTACCTTTGTAATCCCCTCGAGCCCCTACACTCCCTCCCTGTCTCTGTCACCTCCTCCAGCCCCTACACCCCCTCCCTATCTCTGTAACCCCCTCCAGTCCCTACACCCCCTCCCTATCTCTGTAACCCCCTCCAGTCCCTACACACCCTCCCTATCTCTGTAACCTCCTCCAGCCCATACATCCCCTCCCTATCTCTGTAACCTCTCCCAGCCCCAACATCCCCTCCCTATCTCTGTAACCCCCTCCAGCCCCTACAATCCCCCCATCTCTGTAACCCCCTCCAGCCCCTACAGCCCCTTCATATCTTTGTAACCCCCTCCAGCCCCTACAACCCCTTCCTATCTCTGTAACCCCCTCCAGCCCTTGCACCCCCTCCCTATCACTGTAACCTCCTCCAGCCCCTACAAACCATCTGTATCTCTGTAACCCACTCCAGTGCCTACACCCCCTCCCTATCTCTGTAACCCCCTCCAGTTCCTACACTCCCTCCCTATCTCTGCAACCCCCTCTAGCCTCTATACCCCCTCCTTATCTCTGTAACACCCTCCAGCCTCTATACCCCCTCCCTATCTCTGTAACACCCTCCAGCCTCTATACCCCCTCCCTATCTCTGTAACACCCTCCAGCCTCTATACCCCCTCCCTATCTCTGTAACACCCTCCAGCCTCTACACCCCCTGCCTATCTCTGTAACACCCTCCAGCCTCTATACCCCCTCCCTATCTCTGTAACACCCTCCAGCCTCTATACCCCCTCCCTATCTCTGTAACACCCTCCAGCCTCTATACCCCCTCCCTATCTCTGTAACACCCTCCAGCCTCTACACCCCCTGCCTATCTCTGTAACCCCCTCCAGCCTCTATATCCACTCCCTATCTCTGTAACCCCCTCCAGCCTCTATACCCCCTCCCTATCTCTGTAACCCCCTCTAGCCCCTTCCCACTCGAGTGGAACCTGTAAAATTGGTGAACTTCTCAATGTGATGATTCTTGTGGATCCCAAGGAAGGTAAACCAAAGAAACATTCGCACTACCCAGTGAGCTTTGAACCATCTTCGGTTTGACATTCCCATCATTAAACAGCCCCACTATCGACATCCTGGGGGCTAGCGATAAGCAGAAACTAAATGTGACTAGCCAGAGCAATGCTGTGACTACAAGAGGTGGTTAGAGCCAGTCAGCTCACCTCCAAGTCCCTCCCTGTCCTGTCCGGGGAGTATATTGCTGCCCCCTTTGGGTGTTGCTCCTTGGTTCCAGAAGGCAGCTCAGTCTCTGCTGTTCAATTGAATTCAGGATCAGTCGTTAATGGCGTGGCCCTAGTGGCCTAATGGATAAGGCACTGGTCCCCTAAGCCGGGGGCTGTGGGCCTTAGGCCCATCTGGGGTGTCTGACTCTTCATGGCTGGTCCTTTGCCAACGTTAATGGTTCCTTGGCAAGCGATGCCATGAACCGAGCTTTAAACTTGCAATTCACCAGGCCATGTTTATGTGGTTGCTGTATCTAACCTTTACTCAGGCCCCAGCTATCGGACCTTTGACCTCATTCACACTGCACCCTGGGAGAGTGCCATAAGGTGCATGTTCCAGGAAAAGCTGGTACCTTGGACTGTGGGAGGCTAAGACTCCAACATTGGTTACCGAGGCTTGAGACTGGGCCACAGGGGCAAGCTTTGGAAATTAAGAATCGTGAATCTTGCAGAGTACAGTTCAGCAACTGAGGAGCTCAGCGCCTAGGGGTCAAAGGTTGAGAATCATTGGCCTGGGATTCACTGGTCAAAGATCCCAAGGCCTGGAGGGTAAAAGGTCAAGAATCTTGGCCCTAGAGATTATTGGTCAAAGATCCCAAGGTCTGGGAGGTCAAACGTCAAGAACCTTAGCCCTCAAGATTGTTGGTCAAAGATCCTAAGGCCTGGAGGGTCAAAGGTCAAGAGGTTTTGGCTTAGAATTCAATGGTCAAAGATTCCAAGGCCTTGGAAAAAGGTTGAGAGTCTCCAACCCGGTGTTCTCAGATTGAAAATCGCAAGGCCTGGAGGTCAAGGATCAAGATCTCGCCATCCAGGGTTCAGGGGACCAAGGGATTCGGGACCTAGGGTCAAAAGCTGAAGGTCGCAGGTCCAAGTGGCCGGGAATTGAGGAATCCAGGAAGTCGGGAGCAGCAGAGATTGAGATGGCTCTCCATCGGGAAATGCCTAACCTTGTAATTATCAGCTGCCAGAGGTGGAGATGACCCAGTCTGCCTCATGGAAAGACCAGTGATGTTGTGCAACTCGAGAGCTGGCTGGTGTTTTATTCTCCGATGAAAACGGCCTCGTGTCTGTTTGAGGAATGCGTAGAGGCGGCCTCTGGTTTGACCTGACTCCATACGAATGACAGGGCCTTTCCAGTCGTTAATGTCCACCAACTGCCGGCCTCCATCTTGGAGTTGGAGTAAAACATGTCAAACCTGAAAAACATCATGACTGAATCGTTGGGCGGTGTTGTTGTAAAGTGTTCTTTCACACGTTAACACTTTCATTTTACACTCGCAAAATCCAATTTTTTTCATTTCACACTTTTGTGCGAAGTCAGCACTATGTGGCCATTTCTCGAGAGTTATTTGAACCCACACACAGACACACACACAGACACACACAGACACACACACACACAGACACACATACACACATACACACACACACACACATACACACAGACAGACACACATACACACACACAGATACACACGCACACACACACATACACACAGACACACACACACACAGACACACACACACACAGACACACACAGACACACACACAGACACGCACAGACAGACACACACATACACACACACACATACACATGCACACACACACACAGACACACACACACACAGACACACACATACACACACACACATACACACAGACACACACACACAGACACACACACACACACACACACACAGACACACACACACACAGGCACACACACACACACAGACACGCACAGACACACACACACAGAGACACACATACACACACACAGACACGCACAGACACACACATACACACACACACATACACACACACATACACACACACACATACACACACATACACACACACATACACATGCACACACACACAGACGCACACACACAGACACACACATACACACACATATACACACACAGACACACACACATACACACACACAGACACACACACACACATACACACACACACACACACACACACACACAGACACACACATACACAAACATACACACACACATACACATGCACACACACACAGACGCACACACACAGACACACACACACATACACACACACAGACACACACACACACAGACACACACACACACACAGACACACACATACACACACATATACACACACACAGACACACACACACAGACACACACATACACACACATACACACACACATACACACACACATACACATGCACACACACACACACACACAGACACACACATACACACACACACACATACACACACACATACACACACACATACACATACACACACAGACACAGACACAGACACACACACACAGACACATACACACACACATACACACACACACACACACACACACACAGACACACACACCCACACAGACACAGACACACAGACACACACACACACACACACACACATGTAAATACCCGGATATCCCACATCTGGATATCCCACACCCCGATATCCCACACCCCAATATCTCACATCCCGATATCCCACACATGGATATCCCACACCCCTATATCCCATACCTCGATATCCCACACCCTGATATCCCACACCCGGATATCCCATACCTTGATATCCCACATCCCGATATCCCACACCCCGATATCCCACACCCCGATATCCCACACCCCTATATCCCATACCTTAATATCCCACACCCTGATATCCCACACCCGGATATCCCACATCCCGATATCCCCCATCTGGATATCCCACACCCAACATCCCATATCCGGATATTAATCATATTGCTATTAAACCCTCTGATATTAAACCCACTGATACTAAACATTTTGGGAAAGCAAATCTTTCTAGGGCTTATACACCTAACGGTAAGATCCTGGAGAGTGTTGCTGAACAAAGAGACCTTGGAGGGCAGGTTCATAGCTCCTTGAAAGTAGAGTCACAGGTAGATAGGATAGTGAAGAAGGTGTTGGTATGCTTGCCTTTACTGGTCAGAGTATTGAGTACAGGAGTTGGGAGGTCATGTTGCGGCTGTACAGGACATTGGTTAGGCCACTGTTGGAATATTGCATGCAATTGTGGTCTCCTTCCCATCGGAAAGATGTTGTGAAACTTGAAAGGGTTCAGAAAAGATTTACAAGGATGTTGCCGGGGTTGGAGGGATTTGAGCTACAGGGAGAGGCTGAACAGGCTGGGGCTGTTTTCCCTGGAGTGTCAGAGGCTGAGAGGTGACCTTATAGAGGTTTATAAAATTACGAGCAGCATGGATAGGATAAATAGGCAAAGTCTCTTCGCTGGGGTCGGGGAGTCCAGAACTAGAGGGCATTAGTTTAGGGTGAGAGGGGAGAGATATAAAAGGGACCTAAGGGACAACTTTTTCACACAGAGGGTGGTACGGTTATGGAATGAGCTGCCAGAGGAAGTGGAGGAGGCTGGTACAATTACAGCATTTAAGAGGCATTTGGATGGGTTTATGAATAGGAAGGGTTTGGAGGGCCAGGTGCTGGCAGGTGGGACTAGATTGTCTTGGGATATCTGGTCGGCATGGACAGGTTGGATCAAAGAGTCTGTTTCCGTGCTGTACATCTCTATGACTCTATGACCCTGATATTAAACACTCTGATATTAAATTCTCTGATATGAACCACTCGGAAAAAACAGAGACCGGTACTGCGAGGATTGAACTATTATTCCATAACCTGGGTATGAATTGAGCAGTCGTGAGACTGGACTGTATCGCAGGGTGAATGTTCCACCTCTGTCATTTGGTGGCTCAAGTTTTTCCTCCGGAACACTTCCATGCAAATTCTCATCGATGGGCAGCACGGTGGCTCGGTGGTTAGCACTGCTGCCTCACAGCACCAGAGACCTGGGTTCAATTCCGCCCCCCCCTCAAGTGACTGTGTGGAGTTTGCACATTCTCCCTGTGTCTGCGTGAGTTTCCTCCCACAGTCCAAAGGTGTGCGGGTTAAGTGAATTGGCCATGTTAAGTTGCCCATAGTATCTAGGGATGTGTAGGTTAGGCGCATTAGTCAGGGGTAGATGTAGAGTAATAGGGGAATGGGTCTGGGTGGGGTCCTCTTTGGAGGGTCAATGTGGACTTGTTGGGCTGAATGACCTGTTTCCACACTATAGGGATTTGATTCTATTCAACAAAACAGTCTGTGCCATGTGTCAACATGCTGATGTGTGGAACAGAAGTGGAAACATCTGGGACTTCATCAATGACTATCCCTTCAACAAGTCAGACCAAACGCCTGTGAAATGTACAGCATGAGTACTGGGAATGATAACCCAATTAGATTGGATTTAGAATCCCTACCATGTGGAAACAGGCCCTTCGGCCCAACAAGTCCTCAACTGACGCTCCAAAGAGTAACCCACCCAGACCCATTCCCCCCCTACCCTATATTTATCCCTGACTAATGCACCTAACCTCCACATCCTTGGACACGATGGGCAATTGAGCAAATGAGGTAAGTTTAATCAGTTCTCATACGGAGAGATATAGAGGGCTCATAGAGTCAGACAGCAAGGAAGCAAACCCTTCCATCCAACCCAACCATACCATTATAAGCCCAAACTAAATAAATCCCATTTGTCTGTGTGAAGGAAATGTTGGTTTAAGAGGGAAGGAACAAATAAAACCTCTTTTAAAAATAATCAAGTTAGAAAACGGCAATTTTAAAATCTCCTCCAACAAAAGGAATGTGTGTTCACAAACTGTAATCACTATCTCTCAGTGTCAGAGAGATTCAACAGGTAGTCATTAACATCTCCTAGGATCATAGACTCCCTACAGCGAGGAAACAGGCCGTTCAGCCCATTGGGTCCACTCCAACTCTGTGCAGAGCATCCCACCCAGACTCACCCCAGCCTACCCCATCCCTGAAATGCTGCAGTTCCTGTGGCTAACCCACCTCACCTACCCATCCCTGGACACTATTGCCAAACGGACCTCTCTGCTGGGGGTTGATTGCATGTTAGTGCAACAAATGGTGCCACTCACTTTGCCTCAAATGCACGGCAAGGTGATGCTTTTATAAATTTGACAGCGGGGAGCTATTGGATGGTTTTGTTTAACCTCACATCTGCCTGAAATGACAGCAAAACTTTCCAAAAATGAGACGGACCATGAAGATATTTGAAAGCTGGTGGAGAGGGGGCATCCTGGGCCGGAGGTAGCACACTTCAATTGGAGGCACTGAGACTGTCCCACTTTGGAGGGAGAGAAGATGAAGAGGAGGTTTGCTGAGCTGCTCAAAGTTGAGAGAGGTCAGGACGGAGAGGACTGGGAAACGATGTCCCCATCGATGGAAGGTGTTGAGAACCAGAGAAAACCAACATAAGGCGATTGGCAATCAAACCGAAGGGCGGACAGTGAGAAACCTCTTCACCCAGTTTGTTTTTAGTATCTGGGACGCATTATCTGTAAGTGTGGTGGAGGCAAGGGTCAGTCATGGCTTTGAAAAGGAAATTGGATCATGATCTAGAGAGGAATCAGTGGGGGATAGGAGGCAGTGAGCTGTTCTTACAGAGGTGGGCCAACATGGATAGGAAGGCTGAACGGCCTCCTTCCATAATCTCTGATTCTATAATCCTGGGAATCCATGTTATAAGAGTGATTGCATTGGAGAGGGTGCAGAGGAGATTTACCAGGACATTGCCTGGGCTGGGGTTTCACTGAGGAAGAGAGATTGGACAGACTGGGTTGTCTGGGAAGCTGAGGGGGAAGGAAGATGGAGAAAATTCACAAACAGGAAGAAATCTTTCACCTTGGTGGTGGGATTAATGACCAGGGGCAGGGATTGAAGGGAAGGGGCAGGAGGTTTCGAGGGGAACGTGAGGAGACACTGTCTCACCCAGAGGGTAGGGGGAATGTGCAACTCAGTGCCTGGGAGGTGGAGAGAGGCAGGAACCCTCATCATATTGAAGCAGGATTTCATCGCCATGCCGAGGTACACAAGGCTAGGGGCCTTGAGCTGGGGAATGGGGTTAGAATAGTCAGGTGGGGGTTTCTTACTGGGACAGACTCGATGGGCCGAAGAGCCCGCTGTAGATCTCCATGACTCTGAAGGAAGACCCAATTAGGGGCAGAGGCCTCAGTTGAGGAAAAGAAAGGTCATTTCAGAATCGCCTCGGTTGAAGGTGTCACCATGGGAACAGAGCAGATGGAGATACTGGGAGGATGGAATGGAGTGTTGGCAGGAAGCAGAGTGTGAGCGAGTGTCGTCAAGGGAACTACAAGAGTAGGTGGGTTCATAGTGGATATTGGGAGGACAGTCTACCCCTAGAAACGGAAACCGAGAGGTTAAGGAAGGCAAGGGAAGGGTCAGGGATGGACCATGTGAGACAAAGATGGAAATTTGAAGCAAAATAGATTAATTTATTCAATTCTGGACAAGGGCAGGTACCAGTGTCGATGATACATTGGTTGTGGGTGGGGGGAGGGTCCCCGATAGGATTGCAACAGACACCCCACAAGGAGACAGGCATTACATGGGACAACCGTATGAGGACCCATAGTCACCCCTTCGTCTTGGGTGATTGTACATGGGCACGTTCCTTGTGTGGATTTGCTCTGGTTTCCTCCCACAGTCCAACGATGGGTAGATTGGCCATGGTGCTTTGATTTGATTTGTTACTGTCATACGTACCGAGGTACTGGCAGATTATACCATACAAAGGTCACAGGGTAGTGGAACAGAGTGAGGAATACAGTGTTACGGCTGCAGAGAAGGTGCACAGAGAGAGAGAGATCAACATTCAGCATTCTAATAACACCGGGGAAGAGGCTGTTCTTGAACCTGTTGGTACATGTGTTTAAGCTTTTGTATCTTCTGCCCGATGGAAGGGATTATAACCGGGGGTTGGGGGGAATGGGGTGGGAGGGGTCTCTGATGATGTTGGCTGTCTTCCCGAGGCAGTGAGAAGTGTAGATGGAGTCAGTGGATGGAAGGTTGGCTTGTGTGATGGACCGGGCTGTGTTCACAACTCTCTGTCGTTTCTTACAGTCCTGGGCAGAGAAGCTGCCGTACCACGTCGTGATGTATCCAGGAAGAATGCTTTCTGTAGCACATCTATAAAAATTGGTACGAATCTTTATGGACATGCCGAATTTAATTAGCCTCCTGAGGAGGTAGAGATATCGCTGTGCTCTCTTGACCGTAGCATCATCGTGGATAGACCAGGACAGATTGGTGGTGATGGTCACTCCCAGGAACGGGATGCTCTTGACCATCGCCACCTGAGCTCCACTGATGCAGAGAGGGACGTGCCCTCCACTCCACTTCCTGAAGTTGCCCGTCGTTGGGTGGGTTAGCCGGGGTAAATGCGGGGTTACGGAGATAAGGTGGGATGCTCTTTGGAGGGTCTGTGCAAACTCAATGGGCCAAATAGCCTCCATCCACACTGTAGGGAGTTTATGTGGATACTGAGGGTGGCTAATTCTTTTAAGAAAAAGTCTCAGTGACTTGCTGGTGGGAAAGTAAGTCAGTCGTATGTGATAGCACATCCGGATATAGGAAATGCATTGATATTAACGAGACACACTTATAAGGAAAAGATGGGTCAGAGGTGATGTCAATACTACCAACAGAATAATGTCAAGGCAGCGGGGAAATGGTAGAATAAAGTAAATAGGCAAAGTCTTTTCCCTGGGGTGGGGGAGTCCAGAACTAGAGGGCACAGGTTTAGGGTGAGAGGGAAAAGATTTAAAAGAGACCTAAGGGGCAACTTTTTCACACAGAGGGTGGTACAGGTATGGAATGAGCTGCCAGAGGATGTGGTGGAGGCTGGTACAATTGCAGCATTTAAGAGGCATTTGGATGGGTATATGAATAGGAAGGATTTGGAGGGATATGGGCCGGGTGCTGGCAGGTGGGATTAGATTGGGTTGGGACATCACTAACTGCTGGCTCACATCTGCCTGAAACGGAATCCGATGGTGGAATGGTTTTCCAGTGAGGGTTTTGTCAGGAACTGGATGAATTCACATTGATGGGAGAAATGATATCAAAAGGAGAATGTTCAGACCCAGGTTTCTGCACAACCTCCTCATGTTGAATACCTGAATGCCGCAGTGATTCTTAATCTATTAGGCTGAGGGTAGGAGGGGATTACTGGAAAGTGACCCAACTAAATTCTATGTGTGTGTGTCCCTGTGTATGTGTCCCCCTGTGTGTGTGAGTATGTGTCCCTGTGTGTGTGTCTGTGCGTGTGTGTGTGTCCCTGTGTGTGTCTGTGTCTGAGAGTGGATGGATGTGTGTGCGAGTGTGTGTGTCCGTCCGTCCGTGTTTCTGTGTGTGTCCGTGTGTGTGCGTGTCCGTGTGCATGTATGGGTGTGTGTGTGTCCGTGTGTGTGTCCGCGTGTGTGTGTTTGTGTGTGTGTGTGTGTGTGTGTGTGTCCGTCCGTGTGTCTGTGTGTGTCCGTGTGCGTGCGTGTCCGTATGCATGTATGGGTGTGTGTGTGTGTCCGCGTGTGTGTGTTCGTGTCAGTGTTCGTGTGTGTGTGTGTGTGTGTGTGTGTCCGTGTGTATGTCCGCGTGTGTGTGTTCATGTGTGTGTGTGTGTTCGTGTGTGTGTTCGTGTTCGTGTGTGTGTGCGCGTGTATGGGTGTGTGTGTGCATGTATGGGTGTGTGTGTGTGTGTGTGTGTGTGTGCATGTATGGGTGTGTGTGTGTGTGTGTGTATGTGTGCATGTGTGTGTGTGTATGTGTGCGTGTGTGTGTGCATGTGTGTGTGTGTATGTGTGCATGTGTGTGTGTGTGTGCATGTATGGGTGTGTGTGTGTGTATGTGTGTGTGTGCATGTATGGGTGTGTGTGTGTGTATGTGTGTGTGTGTGCATGTATGGGTGTGTGTGTGTGTATGTGTGCGCGTCTTGGGTGTGTGTGCGTGTGTGTGCATGTATGGGTGTGTGCGTGTGTGTGTGTGTGTGTGTGTGTGTGCGCGTGTATGGGTGTGTGTGTGTGTGTGTGTAGTGGATCTAACTGTGATGCCACAATGAATAGTCTCACTGTCCTGAAGGAAAATGATTCCCTGAGACATTTGAAGGGGCAAACAGGAGAAACTTTAAAGACAAGGAAGGGAAATCTGACGGGGCTATAAAACAGCACAATACAAGCAGCAGGCTGTCTGAAACGGTCCCCTAACTCATCATGAGCCCAATTCACAGCTCAGGCTTGTACACACTGGCCTACACTGGCACCCAGCTGATAACATCTGGGCTTTAGGAGATCCCATCTTTGTTACCAAATCCCTCTGGGTCTCTCATTCCCCCTCTGGCCCGGATCTCTCTGTAACCCTCCCCAACCTTACACCTCCCCAGGATCACTGATTCCCCTCTGATCCCAGCCTCCCGCACCTTCCTAGACCTCAGTGTTCCACCACTGGACCCTGGGGGTCTGTAAACCTCACCCTCAACCTCTCCACCTCGGTCCCCATTCCCGACCCTGCCCCACTTTGCACAGGCCCCGAACTAAAACAGCACCCCCCACCCCACCCCGGTGTGGCTTGGTGATTGGCAATGCCGGGAAGGAGTTTGGGCAGTGGCAGCCTAGTGGTACTATCACTGAATTATCAATCCCAGCGACCTGAGTTCAAATCCTGCTTTGACAGATGGTGGGGAATTGGTGGCAATTAAAATCTGGAATTTGGGGTCTAACGCTGACCATGGGTCCGTTGTTGGAAATCCCCGCCTGGTTCACCAATGTCCTTTAGGGAAAGAAACCTGATCTACAGGCGGGAGGCCGAGGCGAGCCAGGCAGCATCAGAAGCTGGAGAAGTCGACGTCTCAGAGATAACCCTTCTTCAGGATTCTCACCTAGTCTGGGCCTACATGTGACTCCAGACCCACAGCAATGTGGTTGGCTCTTAACTGCCCTCTAGACAATTAGGGATGGGCTAGCCAGTGATACATAAGAGCAGGAGTAGGCTATCTGATCCTCGTTGCTATGGCAATGTCCACTCTAGAATTATATCCGGGAGAATGCTACCTATTCCAATCGGAAGCGCTGGGAGCGCTGAGCTCTGATCCTGTGAACGAATAAACAAAAAAAAATGCTCCACTTCGCATTGATGAGAGGGGTGCTACAAGAATGCACGTTTACCGCTTGTTACTATTTTGACAAGTGTCCCAGCCAGGAGCTGGAGTCCTGATGTCGAAGGTATGGCCGCCTCAGCCCCTTATGGCGGAGAGACGCCGAGATTTCGAAGGGCTCTGGAGATGATCTCAGCAACAAAGGCAGATTGCCCGGTGAGGTGCTTGAACCTAAAAGCTCACTGACAGCGAAAACAAACTGAAGCTGAGCCAACATTGCCTCACAGGAATTGACCCAAAGGACTATAAAGTGGCTGTCACAGGCTCCTGATTAATTGTACTCTCCATGGACCCTGAAGGTTCCAGCAATAAATCTGCTCTTATGGAGATTATGCCTCGTTGCTATGGCAATGTCCACTCTAGAATTATATCCGGGAGAATGCGACCTATTCCAGTCGGGGGATTAGCAACCCTGGGAGCGCTGAGCTCTGATGCTCCCTTTGACACACAACCTTCGCTCTATTTGCTGAGCACGGTGGCTCAGTGGTTAGCGCTGCTGCCTCACAGCGCCAGGGATCTGGGTTCGATTCCAGCCTCGGGCGACTGTCTGTGTGGAGTTTGCACGTTCTCCCCGTGTCTGCGTGGGTTTCCTCCGGGTGCTCCGGTTTCCTCCCACAGTCCAAAGGTATACAGGTTGGGCGAATTGGTCATGCTAAATTGCCCCATAGTGTCCAGGGATGTGCTGGGTTAGCTGTGGGCAACGCAGGGTTACAGAGATGGGTGGGGTGCTGTTTGGAGGGTCCGTATGGACTCAATGGGCTGAGTGGCCTGCAGTGACACTGTAGGGAGTCTGTGATCTGTTCAGTCGCCAGGCCAGCTCCTGAGTCACACGTTGACAGGATGAATAAAGGAAACTCAAAAGGCTTTACACAACACAGACTCCGGGCATCAGGAAATATTACCAGCAACTTCAGCTACGGGACGTCTGTAAACACCCAAACCATCCGGTAAGCCAGGGGTATTGCCGGAATGTCTGTTCGGAGCAGCTGTCATTCCCAGTAGCTTTCTTGTTGGAATACCTTAGTGGGATGCGGGCAGGGTTGGCAAGGCCAGGATCTGCTGCCCATTCCGAATTTCCCCGTGTCAGAGAGTGGGCAAGGGCTCCATCACATCGCCATGTGGCTGGAGCCTCACCTAGGCCTTAGGCCTGGTAACGATGCCCAATTTTGCTGTAATATTCTCTCATTGATCTGTCCGGGGACATCATTAGACACCTCCGAGCAGGTGGGACTTGAACTCAGGCCTCCTGTCCCAGTGACAGGGACACTGCACCACAAGGAGTATCAGGTATCACACGAGGTTGTTGAAAGCATGGGCTTACAGAACCCATGTTAAGGAATAGTGAGCTGGGTTAGCATTTTGCTTTCAATTTTATGAATGAAAAAGGGTTGCCCTCCATGTCTTCCAAGAGAGACAAGAACGTTATTGGAGGTTGACACCTCAGGTGCAAGGAACTTCGTGAAGAGAGGGGGAGTGAGGTATGCTGGGAAAACATGGAGTTAGGAGGAAGATGTTAATTGTTAGTGAGATGGGGAAGGGAGATTCCAGAGAAACGTTAACATCACCAGGATTCAAGGCTGACATTCCGTGGTTACAGAGAAAGTGAAGGAATGGATGGGAAGATTGCAGAACTCACTAGATTCCAGGAAGATTCTAGCCAATTGGGAAAACCGTTAATGTGACACCACACCTGTTCATGAAGCGAGGGAGACAGAAATGATGAGTCAGTTAGCCTCATGTCTTTGGGAAAATGCTGGAGTCCATTATGAAGAAAGGAAAACACCAAGAGAATCGACATGGTGAAAGGGAAATCACGTTTGACGAATTTGTTGGAGGTTTTGGAGTTTGCAACAAGCAGAGTTGATCGAGGGGATCCAGTGGATGTCATGTATTTGGATTTCCAGAAAGCATTTGGATTAGCTGCTACATGAAAGGTTTTACACAAAACTAAAGCTCATGGTATTGAGGGTCACGTCTGAGTATCAATTGAAGATTAGTTAACACACAGAAGACAGGGAGTCAGGATGGATGGGTCTTCCAAAGGGTTTAAAGGTGTAAATAGTGGAGTGCCACGTGGATCAGCCCTGGAGCCTCAACTATTCATGATCTGTATTAATGTCTTGGCAGACGGGATAGAGAGTAATATATCCATACTTACTGGTGACACGGAATTAGGTGGGAGAGCACATTGTGATGAGGACATCAGAAATCCGAAAGTGGGGTGGGCTGCAGTAACTTAGCAGATGGATTTAAATGTAGGAAAGTATGGCATTCTGCACTTTAGTAGGAAGAATCAAAAGCAGTTTAAATGGTGACAGACTCCAAAAACCAATACTGCAGAGGCATCTGGATGATCTCATGCACGAACCGCAAAACATTAGCGTGCAGGGACAGTGATTAATACAGAAGGCAAATGGGATTCTGGTCTTTATCGCAACAAGGAGTTGGGAGTTTAAAAATAGGGAATTCTTGTTCAAAGGGTACAGGGTGTTGGTGAGGTGAAATCGGGAGCAATTCTGTTCCTTGTCCTTAAGAAAGGATGAGCTGACATTGGAGAGAGTTCAAAAGAGCATCACTCAGCTCATTCTTGGGATGAAGGAGTTGATTTATCAGGACCTGCTAAACAGGTTAGGCCTTTATTCATGAGAGTTTAGAAAAATGGAGGGGGGGGGGGTGGGGGAGGGGTGATCTGATTGAAACCTAAACTAGGTTTAGACCGAGTAGATATTGAGAAGATGTTTCCATTAGTGAGGACATCTCAAATTTGACAACCTCCTTTCTAAACTTAACTCACAGAAAGTCACATTGCTGTCTTGCTCAATCTCTAGTGGCCCAGAGGATAGTTACAAATCATTGCTGTGATTCTGGAGTCACGCCTGACCAGTGTCACTGATGGTCCATTATTTCATTCTTCTGGTCATTTTGGCTTGGAGCTGCGAGCTGCGAGCTAAAGGTGACCTTTGGACTGTGTGCAGCTTCTTGCTTTAAGCAAAAAGCCTACAATTGGTTTTGTAGCCAGACCTGGGATTAAATTAGATTACTTACAGTGTGGAAACAGGCCCTTCGGCCCAACAAGTCCACACCGAAGCGCAACCCACCCATACCCCTTACCTAACACTACAGGCAATTTAGCATGGCCAATTCACCCTACCCTGTGCACCTTTTGGACTGTGGGAGGAAACCCACGCAGACAGGGGGAGAACGTGCAAACGCCACACAGTCAGTCACCTGAGGCGGGAATTGAACCCGGGTCTCTGGTGCTGTGAGGCAGCAGTGCTAACCACTGTGCCACCGTGCCACCCAAATGTAGGTTGAGTCTTGTTAGAAGTGCTCTATAGAGGCTTTGGCGCTGGAGAGGCATTATCTCAGACAGATGGCAGATGTTAAAGATTAACTGGGAGGTCACGAGGAGACAGATAATCTGGCAGAGGGAGAGGCCAGAGTGTGAATTATATCCGGGAGAATGCTACCTAATCCGATCGGAGGATTCGCAATCCTGGCAGCGCTGATGTTCCCTTTGACACACAACCATCTCTTGAGTTGCTGTGAGGAACCGCACAATGGCTCAGTGGTTAGCACTGCTGCCTCACAGCGCCAGCGACTTGGGTTCGAGTCCAGCCTCGGGCGACTGACTGTGTGGAGTTTGCACGTTCTCCCCGTGTCTGCGTGGGTTTCCTCTGGGTGCTCTCCCCACAGTCCAAAGAGTGCACAGGGTAGGGTGAATTGGCCACGCTAAATTGCCCCATAGTGCCCAGGCAAGTGCCGGTTGGGTGAGTTAGCCACGAGAAACGCAGGCTCACAGGGCGAAGGTGGGGGTTGGTATTGAATTTGATGGGCCAAGTGGCCTGCTAGCCCACTGTAGGGGTTTCTATGACAGCAATGAAGAATTGGCACAAAAGCAGAGTTGGAGCCTGGAGCAGGCCCATGGCCCCACAGAACTGTGGATAGACTTGAGTTCCTGTTTCTCATGAAGAGGAAGTGACAGGAATATGGAGATGTGAGGCCCTGGGGGGATTGGAAGCTGAGAACAGGATTTTTGAAATCATTCCATTGGTGGTCTGAGAGCCAAACTGGGTCAGCGAGCAAGGGAAGCTAAAAACAGACAATGGGCTCCTCTCAAACAGCTCCAAGTTGGCGCCAGGAGAGAACATATTTGCATCTCTTAGCTTCGACCAAGTGGCAGCTTCTTCTGATCTCCTTCCCGACTGCAGACAACCTGTGTCCCATCCCAGAGAGTGAGGAGTTGCAGGTTCAATCCTGGCCCGTGCTGAGGGGAGTCAGAAACTTCACATCTTCGCTCACACTAACTCCATTTCGAGTCTGCTGCTTTGATTCTGTCTCCTCACAGCATGAGCCATGTTTAATGTACTATCAGATGGGCATGTATTTAGTTTAAACAGCTTTTTATGATGCCTCTGTTTTAAATAATTCACGCAGATAAAGCTAACTAGAACACTGAATAATTCATGCTGATTTTAATATTTATTCTGTCACAATGTTTGGAAGTGAGATTTTCGAATCGATCGCGTTGAGGATGGAAAGCTTTGATCACCGCATTGTTTGCACTCCATTGATCACACACATCGCACAAATGCCTCCTGAACAGTGCAATAATCCCCACCTCAGCACATCCCCTTCCTCAGGCCTGTTACACAGGAACAGGAGGCCATTCAGCCCCCCCTCCCCCAGGCTGTAACACAGGAACAGGAGGCCATTCAGCCTCCTCCTCCAGCCTGTTACACAGGAACAGGAGGCCATTCAGCCCCCTCCTCGAGGCTGTTACACAGGAACAGGAGGCCATTCAGCCCCCTCCTCGAGGCTGTTACACAGGAACAGGAGGCCATTCAGCCCCCCCCCCAGGCTGTTACACAGGAACAGGAGGCCATTCAGCCCCCTCCTCGAGGCTGTTACACAGGAACAGGAGGCCATTCAGGCCCATTTCTGGAGGCTGTTACACAGGAACAGGAGGCCATTCAGGCCCGTTTCTGGAGGCTGTTACACAAGAACAGGAGGCCATTCAACCCCCCCTACCCCAGGCTGTAACACAAGAACAGGAGGCCATTCAACCCCCCCTACCCCAGGCTGTAACACAAGAACAGGAGGCCATTCAACCCCCCCTACCCCAGGCTGTAACACAAGAACAGGAGGCCATTCAGCCCCCCTCCACAAGCCATTTACACAAGATTAGGTGGAGGCCATTCAGTCCATCGAGGCTGTGCTGATAGCCAATCAAATCACAGCTGATATGAGGCTTAATATTTTTTCTCTATTGATGGTACCAGTCCCTTTAATCATCCCAGACCCTCAATTAGGTCACTGTGTTGTATTCCTGACCACCCCCAACACCCCAATCATCTCCCATCGCCCCACCCTCAGTTACCAAGCACCTGTCTGACTTGCCTTAGCATTACCCAGGGTGCCTTGCTCCCACTGCCTTTGAGAGAGAGCGTTCCAAAGGCTTTCTGAGGGAAGCAGAGGGCATCCGAGCTTCCAGAATCTTCTCATCTTTCTGGGGCAGCTGGCTCTCAGAGTCGCTGAAAGAAAGGCTTGCATTTATGTGGCGCCTACCGTGACCTCAAAATGTCGCATAGCACCAACGGAGTGCTCCTGAAATAGAGCCAATTCAGGCACAGCAAGCTCCCACAAGTGGTGATGTGGTAATGCCCTTCCTGTCATGAGGGCGGTAGTGATTGGCTGGGAGGCCAGTGGTAAAAACAAGGACTGCAGATGCTGGAACCCCCTCTCATTTATCTCTCCACACTGCAGGCTCCCTGCCTCTATTCCTGATGAAGGGTTTTTTGCCCGAAACCTCGATTCTCCGGCTCCTCGGATGCTGCCTGACCTGCTCTGCTTTTCCAGCACCACACCGATCTAAACTCTGGGAGGCCAGTGGGATCTTCCCAATTTCTCTTCAAAAGCCGACGCCTCACGGCCGTTTCTCACACCGTGGTTTAATGGCTGCTCTGAAGGACGACGCCTGTGACAGCGCAGCACCCTGGTCGGAGTGTACCGGCAGACGTCAGGAGTTGGCCATTCAGCCCATCCAGCCTGCTCATTAAGACTAAGGTTGATCTGAGTTACCTCACTCCCGCCCCCAATAACCTTTCACACCCTTGCTTACCGTGAATCTCACCTTAAGACGATCAAAGATCCTGAACGCTCTGCCTTTTGAGGAAGAGACAGGCAAAGGTTCACTGAACCTCTGAGAGAAGAGCAAGTTACAGAGTCATAGAGTCATCAAACATGGAAATAGCTCCTTTTGGTCCATTCAGTCCATGCGGAACATAATTCCAAACTAAACTAGTCCCGCCTGACACATATCCCTCCAAACATTTCTTATTCATATCCTTATCCAAATGCATTTTAAACATTGTAACAGTACCCTCATCCAAGACTTCCTCAGGAAGGCCATTCCACACACAAACCACCCTCTGTGTAAAACATTTGCCCCTCATGTCCTTTAGAAATCTTCCTTACACTTTAGAAATCTGCCCCCTGGTCTTCGAATCCCCCACCTGTCATTCACCTTACCCGCGCTCCTCATGATCTTATGAACCTCTCCAAAGGTCAACCCTCAACCTCCTGACTCCAGTGAAATAAGTCCAAGCCTATCCAGAGTCGAAGAGTGTGGTGCTGGAAAAGTGCAGCCGGTCAGGCAGCATCCGGGGAGCAGGAAAATCCTGAAGAAGGGCTTATACCCGGAACATCGATTCCCCTGCTCCTCGGATGCTGCCTGACCTGCTGCGCTTTTCCAGCACCGCACTCTCGACTCTGATCTCCAGCATCCGCGGTCCTCACCTTCTCCTAGCCCCAGCCTCTCCAGCCTCTCCTTCGAACCCAAACCTTCCATTCCAGGCAACATCCTGGTAAATCTCTCCTGAGCCCTCTCCAAGTTAGCAGTCACATGATGCCAGGTTTGTTTGAAATCGCCAAGCTTTTGGAGTGCCGTCCTTTTGGTGCTTGTTACATTCTCTGTCCTCTCTTCCCTCCCCACCCTGACCGTCCCAGTCTGACAGTTAGACACACCACTGTTCTGCTGTTCTCACCTTCCACTCACATAATCCGCACGATCTGCATCCTCTCCCCCCCCCAGCACTCCATCATCCCTCCCCATTGCATAAATGCTCTGATGAAGAGTCATCTCCCCAACTCGAAATGTAAGCTTGCTCTCTCCCCATGGACACTGCCTGACTCGCTGTCATCTCCAGGGTTTCCTGTTTTCAGACCTGGACTGAGAACCGTACTGTACAGAAAAGGCCATTTGGCCCATCGGGTCTGTACTGTCAATGCCACACTCAGTCTACACTTGTCCCACTTTCCCACCAATAGCCTTGGATTTTATGACAAGGGCTTGTCCAAGTAGTTTTTAAAGATTCCTTCCACAACACCCTCCCAGATTTCCAGCACCCACCGAGGGGAAGATGCTTTTCCTCAAATCCCTTCCAAACCTCTTGCCTTTCATTTTAAAATGAGGTTCCCCTTCTTATTGACCCTTTGACGAAGCGGGGGGGGGGGGGGGGGGCAGCTGTTTTCCATTCACCATGTCCCCCCGCCCCTCCAGAATCCTATCGCCTTAGTCTTCCCTGCTCCAAAGAAATGAGTTACAGAATCATAGAGATGTACAGCACAGACACAGACCCTTCGGTCCAACTTGTCCATGCTGACCAGGGTGGCATGGTGGCTCAGTGGTTAGCACTGCTGCCTCACAGCGCCAGGAACACGGGTTCGATTCCCATCTCGGGCAACTGCCTGTGGGGAGACATTCTCCCTGTGTCTGTGTGGGTTTCCTCCGGGTGCTCCAGTTTCCTCCCACAGTCCAAAGTTGTGCAGGTCAGGGTGAATTGGCCGTGGGAAATTGCCCATAGTGTTAGGTGCATTAGTCTGAGGTAAATGTAGGGTAGGGGAATGGATCTGCGTGGGTTACCCTTCAGAGGGTCGGTGTGGACTTGTTAGGCCGAAGGGCCTGTTTCCATACTGTACGGGATCTAATCTAATCATATCCTAACCCAATCTAGTCCCACCTGCCAGCACCCGGCCCATATCCCTCCAAACCCTTCCTATTCATATACTCATTCAGATGCCTCTTAAATGTTGCAATTGTACCAGCCTCCACCACTTCCTCTGGCAGCTCATTCCATACACGCACCACCCTCTGTGTGAAAAAGTTGCCCCTTAGGTCTCTTTTAAATCTTTCCCCTCTCACCCTAAACCTATGCCCTCTAGTTCTGGACTCCCCGACCCCAGGGAAAAGACTTTGTCTATTTGCCCTATACATGCCCCTCATGATTTTATAGACCCCTATAAGGTCACCCCTCAGCCTCTAATGCTCCAGGGATAACAGCCCCAACATATCCAACATCTCCCGATAGCTCAAAACCCTCCAACCCCGGCAACATCCTGGTAAATCAATCTGGAGCAAAGGTTCTGATGGGTGGTGGGACAACAGACCCTGTATGATCCCCAAGGGCAGACCGAACCTCTCTTCCTCTTACAGCATCCCTCTCAGACCAAGAGAGCTGGTGTGACCACTGAATCCTGGGCCCAGAGCCTCATCCTCCATGGATCGGCGTATTCCCATCCCGGAGTCCCAAGGCACCCGTCTGGAATGCTGTCATGGATCAGGCACCTGGGTCACATATTGTTTATAATGACTGGGGAAGTGGGTATCTGGAATCCCCTTCCCCCTTCCATGCTGGGGCTGGGGACAGGATGGGGTTTTTGTAAATTCCCACGCTGCGATTGATCGCTCTCAGCTCAACCCATGCTCTCGGGTAAAGGTGGCTGAATGCAGTTAGGATGCGGCTGGGTCAGGAGGCACAAGGCGCTGAGTGGCCTCCTCCTGTTCCTGTTTTGGGTCGGTGCTCATCGATCGCTGTATCTGGCTCCAGCTGAACCTACAGTTTCAATCTGCCCGATGGGCGCAGTGTCATAGAACATAGAGCATAGAACATAGAACATAGAACATAGAACATAGAGCATAGAACATAGAGCATAGAGCATAGAGCATAGAACATAGAGCATAGAACATAGAGCATAGAACAATACAGCACAGAACAGGCCCTTCAGCCCTCGATGTTGCACCGACCTGTGAACTATTCTCAGCTCGTCCCCCTACATTATCCCATCATCATCCATGTGCCTATCCAAGGATTGTTTAAATCTCCCTAATGTGGCTGAGTTAACTACACTGGCAGAGCATTCCACGCCCTTACCACTCTCTGAGTAAAGAGCCTGCCTCTGACATCTGTCTTAAATCTATCACCCCTCAATTTGTAGTTATGCCCCCTCGTACACGCTGACATTATCATCCTATGAAAAAGACTGTCACTATCTAAGTCATTTATAAAAATGACAAACAGCAGTGGTCCCAAAACAGATCCTTTTGGTAAACCACTAGTAACCGGACTCCAGGCTGAGTATTTTCCATCAACCACCACTCTCTGCGTTCTTTCAGAGGGCTAATTTCTAATCCAAACTGCTAAATCACCCTCAATCCCATGTCTCTGCATTTTCTCCAACAGCCTCCCATGTGGAACTTTTACCAAAGGCTTTGCTGAAGTTCATATAGACCACGTCAACTGTCCTACTCTCATCTACATGCTTGGTCACCTTCTCAAGAAACTCAATGAGGTTTGTGAGACATGACCTGCCCTTAACGAAACCATGTTGACTCTCTGAAATCAAATTGTTGCTTGCTAGATGATTACAAATCTTATCTCTTATACTCCTTGCCAAAACCTTTCCTACAATAGAAGTAAGGTTCACTGGTCTATAATTACCTGGGTCATCTCTACTGCCCTTCTTGAATAAGGGCACAACATTTGCAATCCTCCAGTCCTCTGGTACTAAACCTGTAGACAATGATGACTCAAATATCAAAGCCAAAGGCTCTGCTATCTCTCCCCTAGCTTCCCAGAGAATCCTCGGATAAATCCCATCTGGCCCAGGGGACCTGTCTACTTTCACTCCTTCTAGAATTGATAACACTTGTTTGTAACTAACCTCGATCCTTTCTAGTCAAATATCTCGTACCTCATTCTTCTCCTCTACAATATTCACGTTTTCCTTAGTGAACACTGATGAGAAATGTTCATTTAGCACCTCTCCGATCTCAGGGTCCACACTCAACTTCCCACTTCTGTCTTTGACTGGCCCTATTCCTACCCTAAACATACCTTTTATTCCTCACAAACCCTATAGAAAGCTTTAGGGTTCTCCTTTATTCTATTTGCTAAACACTGCTCGTGTCCTCTCTTTGCTCTTTTTAACTCTCTTTAAATCCTTCCTAGCTGATCTGTAACTCTCCATCACCTCATCTGACCATCTTGCCTCATCAACACATAAGACTCCTTAGTCTTCATAACAAGAGATGCAATTTCTGTAGTAAACCACAGTTCCCTTACCTTATCACTTCCTCCCTGCCCAACAGGGACATACCTATCAAGGACAGGCAATATCTGTTCCTTAAAGCAGCTCCACATTTCCATTGTCTGCATTCCCTGCATTTTGCTACCCCATTCTGTACATCCTAATTCCTGCCTAATCGCATTATAATTGTCCTTGCCCCATCGGTAACTCTTGACCTGTGGCATGTACCCATCCCTTTCCATCACTAAGTTAAACATAACTGAATTATGGTCACTCGCTCCAAAGTGCTCACCTACAACTAAATCCTGGTTCATTACCAAGCACCAGATCCAGTGTGGCCTTCCCTCTTGTCGGCCCTTCGATATACTGTGTCAGGAAACCCTCCTGTACACATTGGACAAAAACTGATCCATCTGACATACAAGAGTTGTAGCATTTCCAGTCAATATTGGGGAAGTTAAAGTCCCCCATTATGACCACCCTGTTCCTTTCACTCTTACCCAGAATAATTTTGCTAATCCTCTCTTCCACCTCCCTGGAACTCTGCGGAGGCCTATAAAAAACTCCCAGCAGTGTGACCTCTCCTCTCCTGTTTCTAACCTCAGCCCACACTACCTCAGTAGATGAGTCCTCATCAAAAGTTCTTTCAGCCACTGTTATACTGTCCTTGACTAACAAGGCCACACCTCCCCCTCTTTTACTGCCTTGCCTGTTCCTAATGAGAGATCTAAACCCTGGAACCTGCAACATCCATTCCCCATCCTGCTCTAACCATGTCTCCGAAATGGCCACAATGTCGAAGTCCCAGGTACCTATCCATGCTGCAGGCTCACCTACCTGATTTAGGATACTTCTGGCGTTGTCTGCCAGCACATTCCTGTGACGTGAAATCCTGTATCTGTCCTCCCTACTCTCATCCTCCTGTGCACTGCAACTACACCTCCGGTTCCCATCCCCTTACTGAGCTAGTTTAAACCCACCCGAATAGCACCAGCTAATTTCCCACCCAGGATATTAGTACCCCTCTGGTTCAAGTGAAGACCGTCCTGTTTGTACAAGTCCCACCTTCCCCAGAATCAGCCCCAATTATCCAAGTCCCTGAAACCCTCCCTCCTGCACCATCCCTGCAGCCACGTGCTCAGCTGATATCTCTCCCTATTCCTTGCCTCACTATCATGTAGCACGGGTAACAATCCAGAGATAACAACTCTGTTTGTTCTCGCTCTCAGTTTCCACTCTCGCTCCCTGAGCTCCCTGTGTCTAATGTGCTCAGTTTCTACCTGATAGTGGCTGGGTCAGACTCTCCTGTACTGGGACAGACAAGCAGACGGTGAGCTGTCCAACTGCTGCTGCTTTGGTTTCTTCTACTTGCCTTTGGCATCTCTCCCTCTCTCTCTCTCTCTCTCTCTCCTTTCTCCTTCTCTCTCTCTCTCTCTCTCTCTCCCCCTTTCATTTTTCTCCCTCTCCCTCCCTCTCTTTCCCTTTTCTCCCTCTCTCCCTCTCCGTTCTCCTTTTCACTCTCTCCTGTCTCCCCCCACTTCTCACTTCTCCCTCTCGCTCTCCTTCCCCCCCCCCACTCTCCCTCTCCTTTCTCTCTTTCTCTCCCTCTCATTTCTCCCTCTCTCTCTCCTTTCTCCCTCTCTCTCCATTCTCCATTTCCCTCCCTCTCCTTTGTCCCTCTCCCTCCCTCTCCTTTCTCCCTCTGTCTCTCTCCTTTCTCCCTCTGTCTCTCTCCTTTCTCCCTCTGTCTCTCTCCTTTCTCCCTCTGTCTCTCTCCTTTCTCCCTCTGTCTCTCTTTCTCCCTCTCCCTCCCTCTCCTTTCTCCCTCTGTCTCTCTCCTTTCTCCCTCTGTCTCTCTCCTTTCTCCCTCTCCCTCCCTCTCCTTTCTCCCTCTGTCTCTCTCGTTTCTCCCTCTGTCTCTCTCCTTTCTCCCTCCCTCTCCTTTCTCCCTCTCCCTCCCTCTCCTTTCTCCTTCTCTCCCTCTCCTTTTTCCCACTCCCTCCGTATGTCCATCCTTCCCTTCCCTCTATATTTCTCCTTTCTTTTGTGTTTCATTTACCTTTCTTCTAATTCTGTCTGTCTTCCTTCTTCTCATCATTGTCTGTCTCGACTTTCTGCTCTCTCTCTCTCTCTCTCTCTGCCCTTCCTTCTGCCTGTGCTAAATTGCCCAGAGTGTTCAGGGGTGTATGGGTAAGGTGTATGAGTCGGGGGAAATGCAGAGTCAACAGGGGAGGGGAATGGATCTGGGTGGGTTACTCTTCAGAGGGTCAGTGTGGACCTGTTGGGCTGAATGGCCTGTTTCCACACTGTAGGGATTCTGTATATTAAAAAAATCCAAATTCTTTTCTTGAAAATTGAAAAAAATTCTGTATATTAAAAAAATCCAAATTCTTTTCTTGAAAAAATGAGGTACGAAGGTAAACTGGCCAAGAATATAAAGGAGGATAGTAAAAGCTTTTTTAGGTATGTCCAAGGCAAAAAAATGGTTAGGACAAAAATTGGGCCCTAGAAGACAGAAGCAGGGGAATATATTACTGGGAACGAAGAAATGGCAGAGGAATTAAATGGGTACTTCAGATCTGTGTTCACTGGGGAAGACACAAGCATTCTCCCTGAGGTAACAGTGGCTGAAGGAGCTGAACTTAAGGGAATTTCTATTTGCCAGGATTTGGTGTTGGAGAGACTGTTAGGTCTGAAGGTTGATAAGTCTCCGGGACCTGATGGCCTGCATCCCAGGGTACTGAAGGAGGTGGCTCGGGAAATCGTGGATGCGCTGGTGATTATTTTCCAGAGTTCAATAGAATCGGGGTTGGTTCCTGAGGATTGGAGGGCGGCTAATGTTGTGCCACTTTTTAAGAAGGGTGGGCGGGAGAAAGCAGGAAATTATAGACCAGTTAGTCTGACCTCAGTGGTGGGAAAGATGCTGGAGTCTATTATAAAGGATGAAATTACGGCACATCTGGATAATAGTAACAGGATAGGACAGAGTCAGCATGGATTTATGAAGGGGAAATCATGCTTGACTAATCTTCTTGAATTTTTTGAGGATGTAACTCGGAAGATGGACGAGGGAGATCCAGTGGATGTACTGTACCTGGACTTTCAGAAAGCTTTTGATAAAGTCCCACACAAGAGGTTAGTGAGTAAAATTAGGGCGCACGGGATTGGGGGCAAAGTACTAGATTGGATAGAGAATTGGTTGGCTAATAGGAAACAAAGGGTAGTGATTAACGGCTCCATTTCGAAATGGCAGGCAGTGACCAGTGGGGTACCGCAGGGATCCGTGCTGGGACCGCAGCTTTTTACAATATATGTAAATGATATAGAAGATGGTATCAGCAATAACATTAGCAAATTTGCTGATGACACAAAGCTGGGTGGTAGGGTGAAATGTGATGAGGATGTTAGGGGATTACAGGGTGACCTGGACAAGTTAGGTGAGTGGGCAGATGCATGGCAGATGCAGGTTAATGTGGATAAATGTCTGGTTATCCACTTTGGTGGCAAGAACAGGAAGGCAGATTACTACCTCAATGGTATCAAATTAGGTAAAGGGGCTGTTCAGAGAGATCTGGGTGTTCTTGTCCACCAGTCAATGAAGGCAAGCATGCAGGTACAGCAGGTCGTGAAGAAGGGTAATAGCATGCTGGCCTTCATAACAAGAGGAATTGAGTATAGAAGCAAAGAGGTGCTTCTGCAGCTGTACAGGGCCCTGGTGAGACCATACCTGGAGTACTGTGTACAGTTCTGGTCTCCAAATTTGAGGAAAGACATTCTGGCTATTGAGGGAGTGCAGCGTAGGTTCATGAGGTCAATTCCTGGAATGGCAGGATTGCCTTACACGGAAAGACTGAAGCGACTGGGCTTGTATACCCTTGAGTTTAGAAGACTGAGAGGGGATCTGATTGAAACGTATAGGCTTATGAAAGGACTGGACACTCTGGCAGGAGGGAACATATTTCCGTTGATGGGGGAGTGCCGAACCAGAGGGCACAACTTAAAAATACGGGGTAGACCATTTAGGACAGAGATGAGGAGAAACTACTTCACCCAGAGAGTGGTGGCTGTGTGGAATGCTCTGCCCCAGAGGGCAGTGGAGGCCCAGTCTCTGGATTCTTTTAAGAAAGAATTGGATAGAGCTCTTAAAGATAGTGGAGTCAAGGGGTATGGAGATAAGGCTGGAACAGGATATTGATTAGGAATGATCAGCCATGATCATATTGAATGGCGGTGCAGGCTCGAAGGGCAGAATGGCCTACTCCTGCATCTATTGTCTATTGTCTATTGTCTATTGTCTAAAATTGTATTCCGATATAAGTGTCTGGTTGGGTGTGTAACCACACCCCCTGAACTTTCACTTGAGGTTCCAGGGTAATATTCCCGAGAGGTTGCCACTCTGACTCCAGTCATTCCCACGAGCGGAGCCGGTGGGATCCAAGTGGACAAGGCCAGGAATAACCAGCACCCACCCCTCGGAAAGATGGGAAGGCCTCTGGAGGGACCGAGGCCTTGACTCCTATCCTCGGGAATGAGATTGGATTAGATTAGATTCCCTACAGTGTGGAAACATGCCCTTCGGCCCAACAAGTCCACACCGACCCTCTGAAGAGCAACCCACCCAGACCCATTCCCCTACATTTACCCCTGCCCCTAACACTACGGGCAATATTAGCATGGCCAATTCACCCTGACCTGCATGTCTGTGGACTGAGAGAGGAAGCCGGAGCACCCAGAGGAAACCCACACAGACACGGGGAGAATGTGCAAACTCCACACAGACAGTCGCCCGAGGCTGGAATTGAACCCGGGTCCCTGGCGCTGTGAGGCAGCAGTGCTAACCACTGAGCTACCATGACCTGAGCCCAGAGGCCAGTCCTCACTTGGAAGAGCCTGGCAAAGGGGCAGGAGTGAAAAGGAGAGGTGTGCATTGATATAGCACCTTCCACAACCAGCAGATGTCTCAAAGTGCCGTGAACAGCAGTCGCTGTCACAAGAAATGCAGTGGCCAATCTGTGCTCAGAGAATTCCCGAGGGAAAAGTGAGGACTGCAGATGCTGGAGATCAGAGTCTAGATCAGAGTGGTGCTGGAAAAGCACAGCAGGTCAGGCAGCATCCGAGGAGCAGGAAAATCGACGTTTCGGGCATAAGCCCTTCATCAGGAATACATTTCGGGCGAAAGTTCTGGGGCATGGTTACACACCTGACCAGACAGTTATATCGGAATGCAATTTTCAAAATAGAATTTGGACTTTTTTTTAATATATAGAATCCTGCAGTGTGGAAACAGGCCATTCGGCCCAACAAATCCACACCGACCCTCCGAAGAGTAACCCACCCAGACCCATTCCCCTACTCTACATTTACCCCTGACTAATGCACCTAACTTACACATTGCTGGACACTACGGGCAACTTAGCATGGCCAATCCACCCTAACCTGCACATCCCTGGGCACTATGGGACAATTTAGCATGGCCAATCCACCCTAACCTGCACATCCCTGAGCACTATGGGACAATTTAGCATGGCCAATCCACCCTAACCTGCTCATCCGTGGACACTATGGGACAATTTAGCATAGCCGATCCACCCTACCCTGCACATCCCTGAGCACTATGGGACAATTTAGCATGGCCAATCCACCCTAACCTGCACATCCCTGAGCACTATGGGACAACTTAGCATGGCCAATCCACCCAGCCTGCACATCCCTGAGCACTATGGGACAATTTAGCATGGCCAATCCACCCTAACCTGCACATCCCTGAGCACTATGGGACAATTTAGCACGGCCAATCCACCCTCACCTGCACATCTTTGGACTGTGGGAGGAAACTGGAGCACCCGGAGGAAACCCACACAGACACGGGGAGAATGTGCAAACTCCACACATACAGTCACCCAAGGCTGGAATCAAACTGGGTCCCTGGTGTTGTGAGGTAGCAGGGCTAACCACTGAGCCACTGAGCCACCCCTTCCTTCCTGGCACTGTCGGATTTTGTGAAAATCCATCCATAAATAAGGAGACAGTTCGTACATTGTGGTCTGGGACAGGAGGTTTAAGACTGAGCAAGTCAGTGAACTCCCTTTCTGAAGAAAAGGCTTGATGCACCTCAAGGTTGTGTAGGAAGCTGGCATTTATGACTTTGTCAACATTACAATGAGCTTTTAATGAAAGAGAGATATGTGCTTTGACCATTTTTTCTATTCTAGGCTGAAGCTTTGAGTTAGGAGCACAATAGAATCCCTGCAGAGTGAAAGCAGGCCATTCAACCCATCAGGTCCACACTGACCCTCTGAAGAGCATTCCCCTACCCTATCCCTATAACCTTACAGCTTCCAATGGCTAACCCACCCAGCCTGCACATCCCTAGACACTATGGGTAATTTAGCATGGCTAATCCACCCTAACCTGCACATCCCTGAGCACTATGGGACAATTTAGCATGGCCAATCCACCCTAACCTACACATCCCTGAGCACTATGGGACAATTTAGCATGGCCAATCCACCCTAACCTGCACATCCCTGAGCACTATGGGACAACTTAGCATGGCCAATCCACCCAGCCTGCACATCCCTGAGCACTATGGGACAATTTAGCATAGCCAATCCACCCTAACCTGGACATCCCTGGGCACTATGGGTAATTTAGCATGGCCAATCCACTCTAACCTGCACACCTTTGGAGTGTGGGAGGAAACCAGAGCACCCCCCACACAGACACGGGGAGAACGTACAAACTCCACACAGACAGTCGCTCGAGGCAGGAATCGAACACAAGTCCCTGGCGCTGTGAGGCAGTGGTGCTAACTACTGAGCCACCAATAGGGGAGTGGGGGGGGGGGTTCACTTGGCGACATGGATGAGGATGAAGGTTAACAAGGGGCACGGTGAGAAACCCCACTGCATTCCTTCAGATCGTGCTGTGGGACATTTAACATCAGACCTGAAAGAGTGAGAGGGAGCTTGTCTGAGAGTCAGCGCCTCTGCCAGTGCAGTACTCCCACAGCACTGCACCCGCACAGAACCGTGTGCTCAAAGCTCTGCTGTCAGACTGGAACCTCTGACCTCTGAGCAAAAATGGACAGCGACGGGCTTTAATCATCTCGGTTTGAGCATCAGGTCTGCAGAGAGCGCCTGTGACTTCCAAACTCAAGTAAGACCCTGCCCACGAATCTTCTCAAAAGACGGAGGGCAGGGCACTGCGATTCGCTTCATCCTGAAATCCAGAATTCCAGCTCCCTGGAAGGCTGAGCCCAGACGTCTGCCAAACATCCACCAGCTGGAACCCTCACTCTCCAGATCGCTGCTGTCTTTCCCAGCAAACTCCTTCCACACGCGGCGGCAACGTCAAACAACTCACTCATAGGTGTCCCCGTCAGTGCCTGATGATTTGATGGGTCTTTATTGAAACAGCGTGAGGTGAGGCATTGGACATGGAGGGTGGGGGGGGGGGGGGGGGAGGTTGGTGATTGTTTACGGATCCCGTGGTGACAGGACGGGTGGGTGGGAGAGGCCGGTGAAAGCTGCCTTTTTGTCTCGGGTCAAACGTGACCTATTTATGTCGACGCAATCAAAGCACAAACTATACACGGGTCGTCTATCCACTTTGGTCACGAGACTAAGCTATCGCTCAATAATCATGCCAGCTCACATCACTTCTGAATGATGATGTTTATTCACATTTTCACATCAATTCTCCACGTACTGCATCTCCCCCCCCACCCCCAAGCCTGACACTCAGTCATATTATTTACAACTCCATATCCTGCAGAACTGAGCTCAGCTCAGCTGGTTACCCATGGCCTAAGATTCTGATTGAGCCCCCCCCACCCCCCGCACCTTGGGGTGGGGAGGTGCCCACACCGTTTCTTGGCATCCGCTGGGCTTTGTGGCACCTCTGAGAGGCAGCCTGGTTCCTCTTAAAGGGGACGGTGACGCTCGGGAGTTGGTCGACCAGCATATTTGGGAGAGCTACACTTGGGTCCTCTCATAGAGGCAGCGTTACTGTCACCTTTCTGCCCGCATCCCCATGATAGCCCACCACCACCTCCTCCAGCAGGATCCGCGATGGGCATCAGCCGGGGGACTGGAGGACCCATTGGCTAATGTCAGAGGCTTTCTTCCTCGGAGTGGGGAGGTGGAGACAGGAGAGGAGGAGAGAGAGAGTGAGTGGAAGGAGAGAAGGGAGAAAGAGGGAGAGAGAAAGGAGAGAAGAGAGAGAGGGGGGAGAAAGAGAGAGGGAATGAGGGGGAGAGAGGGGGGAGAAAGAGAGAGAGAGAGAAAGAGAGAATGGGAGAGAGAGGGAAGGGAGAGAGAGAGGAGAAAGAGAGAGAGAGAAAGAGGGAAGGGGGAGAGAGAGAGAAGGGGGAGAAAGGGGGGGAGAGAGAGAGAAAGGAGAGAAAGGAGAGAAGGGGAGAGACAGAGGGAGAGAGAGAGAAAGAGGGAAGGGAGAGAGAGAGAGGAGAAGGAGAGAGAGAAAGGAGAGAAGAGAGAGAGGAGAAAGAGAGACAGACAAAGGAGAGAAGGGAGAGAGAGAGAGAGGGAGAGAGCGAGAGGGAGAGCTGGTTACAATGCTCCTCATTTCCACTATTTAAAGAAAACTAACAATTTATTTTTGTACCAGAGAACACTAAACAAAAAATATTAACAAATCCGAGCACCCTTTTACTTCATGGATCACTATCTGCCCCCAAAGCAATAAAAATTCTGCTCCAGTAAAACTATTGTTAAACATTACATTAACTTCATTACTCAAAGTCTCTTATGGTGCCCTCCTTCAGGATCTGTTACTTCCTTCTGTCCTTCCGATTCCGCTGTCTTCTCTCTGAGTTGACTTCTTTCTTCCTCCTGCATTTACAGAAAAAGGTAGCTTTCGATAGCGTGTGCCTCTGGAGATTTCTTTGAGAGCAAGCTGTTTATTTCTTCAGTAGCTCTGACCAGTTTTCGAAATGTCCTCGTATTTTATAGCCCCCTGCCCAACATTGTACCCTCTCATTGGTCCGATGTTGTCAATACAATAAGGTCAAACTCAACTGGGCTTTGGTGTCCTGGGTATAATTTAAATTAATGGATTAAATTTGAATTGTTGTCATAACAGCCACCAATCCTCAGGTATCTGTTTAACAGGCAATTGTCTCGTCTCTATTTTGGCACAGCCGGTCACTTAGCCGTTCTGAATACCGGCGGCTGTGGCTATGCAGTAGAACCCCTGTAACCGTGGATACGGTTTCTCTGGTTTCAGTTACCCGCGGTTTACCTGAAAATAATTACATGGAACATTCCAGAAATAATTCCAGGGGGCTGCCAGGGAGGTAAGGCGTTGGGTCTTAGAACATAGAACATAGAAAAGTACAGCACAGAACAGGCCTTTAGGCCCACGATGTTGTGCTGAGACTTAATCCTAATGTAAAATATAGTAACTTAACCTACACATCCCTCAACTCACTGCTCTCCATGTGCACGTCCAGCAGTCGCTTAAATGTCCCTAATGACTTTGCTTCCACCACTACCGTGGGCAAAGTATTCCATGGGTCTTGGAATGTATCGCCCTCGGACACAGGCGGGGGTGGGGGGAAACGTACTTTACATTCAATGGGTGGCACGGTGGCTCAGTGGTTAGCACTTCTGCCTCACAGTGCCAGGGGCCCGGGTTCAATTCCCGCCTCAGGCGACTGACTGTGTGGAGTTTGCACATTCTCCCCGTGTCTGTGTGGGTTTCCTCCAGGTGCTCCGGTTTCCTCCCACAATACAAAAATTTGCAGGTTAGGGTGAATTGGCCATGCTAAATTGCCCGTAGTGTTAGGTGCATTAGTCAGAGGGTAAGGAAATGGGTCTGGGTGGGTTACTCTTCAGAGGGTTGGTGTGGACTTGAAGGGCCTGTTTCTAGACTGTAGGGAATGGAATGGAATCTAATCTAATTAAAGAAGTATTTTCTATGTTTCAGTGTCCGTACACTGTTTGGAGTTTGTCATTCCTTCCTTCCACCTTCAGGTGCTCCAGCAGTGACTGCAGCTCCCTACCCTGTTCTGACTGTTCCCTCACTCCTATCCTCTGCACCTTTGGAGCCCTCACTCTCTCACACATCATCCTTTTGGCATCGATAGGCGCACACCCAGAGCCGCTAACGGGACCATTGCTGCCAGGATGGTGGATGGCATGTTGGAGATGTTGGCGCAGGTGATGAATTCTCTCCCCTTGGCAGAGGGCCTGGGGCGATCGGATCGGGGCTCGAGGGCTGAGGCAGACAGAAAAACTGAAGGAGGCATCACACTGAAGGCTTCTCTACACTGGATTGGGGAATGTGCCAGAACAGACAGAGACCATTCAGCCCATTTGGGTAATGCTGGATGTTTGAAAGGGCTATCTAATCAATTTTTTTCTCATTCACTCATGGGAAGTGGACGTTACTGGCTGGGCCCAGCATTTTGTCCTGTCCCTAGTTGCCCCTTGAGAAGGTGGGGGTGAGCTGCCATCTTGAATCGCTGCTGTGGGTTGACCCTTAGGGAGGGAATTCCGGGAATTTGACCTGGGGACAGTGAAGGAACGGCGAGATATTTCCAAGTCAGGATGGTGAGGGGCTTGGAGGGGAATTTGGAGGTGGAGATGTTCCCATGTATCTGCCATCCCTTGCCCTTCTCAATACGAAGTGGTCGTGGGTTTGGAAGGTTCTGCCCGAGGATCTTTGGTGAATCCCTGAAGTGCATCTAGTAGATGCGTTGGTGGGGGAGGGAGTAGGTGTTTGTGGATGTGGTGCTAACCAAGTGGCTGCTTTGTCCTGGATGGTGTTGAGGTTTCTTGTGTGTTGTAGGAGCTGCCCCCATCCAGGGCAAGTGGGGAGTATTCCATCACCCTCCTAACATGTGCCTTGTAGATGGTGGACAGGCTTTGGGGAGTCAGAGGGTTAGCAATCCAAGCACACTTACTGATCCTGGGAATCTTCATCAAAGAGCTGTTTTGGAAGAAATGTTGTAAAAGAGGAAGGTGAGATTTGGGTTGTTAGCTGTGTCAGTTGAGCTGAAAGTACCTACAAATGAAGGGCATTGATTGGATGGTTACATGAGAATCAATGGGAAGAGACGTATACTGACACAGTGGTCAGCTGGAGGTGGGAGATATGTGCCTGGATTGTGAATAAATCCCTTCCCTTTAATAACTGCCTCTGTTACAAGTTTCTTCCCACAACTGGGTGGCACAGTGGCTCAGTGGATAGAGCTGCTACCTCATAGCACTGGGGACCCAGGTTCGATCCCAGCCTCGGGTGACTCTCTGTGTGGGGTTTGCACATTCTCCCCGTGTCTGCGTGGGTTTCCTCTGTGTGCTCCAGTTTCCTCCCACAATCCAAAGATTTGCAGGTCAGGATGAATTGGCCATGCTAAATTGCCCCTAGAGTTAGGTACATTCAGCAGGGGTAGGTATGGGGAATGGGTCTGGGTGGGTTACTCTTTGGAGGGTCGGTGTGGACCTGTTGGACCAAATGGCCTGTTTCCACACTGTAGGGAATCCAATCTAAAACTGTCTCTCAGGAACATAACATGGGGAGGGGCTTCGGGTCTGGCCTTCAATGTTGGTGGGATTAAAATTGGACAAGAGGGCAGGATTGGAGAAATCCCAGAAGGCAGTGAGGCTGGAGGAGCTGACAGAGGGGTTTGGCCAATCGTGGGATTTGAGATCAGGGCTGAGAGTGGGGTGTGACTGGAGTGGGGTCCGATGTAGGTCAGCGGGCACAGGGGCGATAGGGGAATGGAGCTTACTGTGAGTGATGATGGTGGGGGCAGTCAGTCAGGAGAGTCCATGCCATTATCAGGGTGACTCCCTCCTGCCTCCCTCACCCTCTGCAGCCCTGAACACTGACCTCTCTCCTTCTCTGATGACTTACAGGATGAGCCATTTGTTTATGATCTGACGGTTTTCTGAGATTTATCTTTTTTATTTGCATGCGATTTCTCATTTGATTGACATCCTTTGATGTGGGAACGTGGGAAGTAATATCGATGAAAGATTGACAGTTTCCAGCTGAAGATTAATATCACGTCAACCTTACACAGGAACAAGCCATTCAGCCCAAAAGCATTCACTTCTCCCTCCTAGCCCCTCTCACATCAACTTCTATCCTCTCAAAGTTGTGTCTGAATCTCTTTCATGGGGGTCTCTCAGTAACCCCACCCCTCTCCACCTCCATCATTGACACTCAAAAATACTGCGTGGATTTATCCTTCCAATGTGGTAACGTTTTATGATAATGGCCAGAATAGAAAGGAAAGTTTCTTTATGTGGTATTCTGTGGCGCTATGTCTGAAAACATGGTGAAGCAAACTGAGTAAGGGAGGAAAATAAGGAAGCCATGACTGATGAGGGAAGTTATGGATGGTATTAGTTCACAGAAGGAAGGCGTATAAAGTTGTCACGAAAATGTTAGAAGCCTGAGGATCAGGAGGATTTTAGAATTCAGCAAAGTAGATAAGGAATGAGAGATTAGAATAGGGATGTAAAATAGCAAGAAATAGTGGGATTGGGGGACAGAGCAGCAGTGAGTTACAGATGGTGTTCACACATAGGATGTGTCTAACTCTGTGACGTGGTGGTTATATAGAGACTAGGGTGAGAGAATAGGGATGTATGTGTGAGGGAGTGTCAGTGTGCCGTGAGTAATGTGGCTTAATGGCTGCTGCACCATTATATGGATAGTGAGGGTCTTCTCTACGTTGGGGAGATCGAACGTAAACTTAGGGAATAGTTTGCCGAGTATCTCAGATGGGCCCACAGGGGGCTAACCGGACCTCCCATTCACCACCCAATGTAATTCCCTTTCTGACATGACCATCCTTGGCCTCCTCAGTTGCCACAACCCAAACCACACTGCAAATTGGAGGAACACCACCTCACCTTCCACCTGGGAGCCCAGAGGCCTCAACATTGAGTTCTCCAATTTCAAATAACCTCCCCTTTCCAATCCCTGACCCCCTTCCCAGCCCCTCCCCATCCCTTCCACTGCTCCCTGCTACCAACCGGATCCATTCCTCTATTGACCAACCAGGTGGTACCCTCTACCTGTCTTCACCTATCCCCACCTCACCTCCCTGCCCCCTTTATCTGCAGCAACCCCCCACACCCACCCCCCAGTCCCGAAGGAGGGTCACACCTGAAACGTTGACTTCTCCATCTCCTGGTGCTGCCTGACCCGACGTGTTCCTCCAGCCTGATACCTGCCCAGGTGGTACCTGCTGTGGGTGGCCCAGAGGTGACATGGCTCGAAGGAATGAGGTAGCGGCATGCAGCATGGCGAGTTTTTCCAGGAACATGTGGTAAAATATCACCGTGATACGTTCCGTCGGGTTGGGGTAGGAAGGTCATGAGGAAGTTTGGATAAGATACGGCGAGAAATATCGCCAGGCCTCAGGGCGACCAGCCCTGGGGGAAAAAAAAACATCAATGCAACTTGGACTTCGCGTCTTCACTGAGGACAACATTAGTGGGGTTTGAGAAGATTTGTAGCTCAGGTTGGACTCCTGGATGTAGACTGAGCTGGAAAGTTCCGACTGGGAAGAGCCAGCTCAGCAAGGAAACCTACATCCAGAGTAGAGCAGTGGGAGTCCCCTTCAAAGAAACCCCCTTCCAAGTGTCTAGTGAGAGTGTGGATCGAAACGGAACAACTATCCACAAAAGAAATGCGTTTGGTGAAATTGTCAGGACTAAGAGCTGACCAATTGTCCGGGTTCGATGACCTTTACCCTCGGGTATCAGAACAGAAGGAACAAGTGCCATTGGGATCATTTTCCAAAATTCGATGAATTCTGCGATGATGCCTGCAGATTGGAACATTGCTTAAGAAGAGGCGCTGATAGGGTGACCGCACTCCGTCTTTTCCCCAGGGTTGGGGAATAGAGGAGGAGAGGGCATCAGGTTAAGGTTAGAGGGGAAAGAATAAAAGGGAACCTGAGGGGCAACGTTTTTTACACAGAGGGTGGTACACATGTGGAATGAGCTGCCAGCGGGAGTGGTTGGGGTGGGTATATTAACAACATTTAAAAGGCATTTGCACAAATACATGGATAGGGAAGATTTGGAAGGATATGGGCCCAGTCCGAGGAAATGGGGCATCTGTCTCAACATCTGTCTCAATCCTCGTGTCAACGTTATCCACACATCGATTCTTCATCCTTCAGTCATTGCCTGGACCAGGCTGACATATCTTTGTTTCCAATGTCCCTACAGTGGAACACTATCTACATTTCTCTCTCCCCTTTCCACCCCCCACCCCCCACCTCTCTCTCTCTCTCTCTCTCTTCCTCTCTCTTTCCCTCTTTCTGACTCTCTCTCTTCTCCCTCTGTCTCTTTCCCTCTCTCTCCCCCCTCTCCCTCTCTCTCTCTCCCGCTCTCTCTGTCTCTCTTGCTCTCTCTGTCTCTCTCTCTCTCTCCCCCATCTCCCCCTCTCTCTCTCTCTCCTCCCTCTATCTCTCTCTGTCTCTCCCTCTCTCTCCCTCTCTCTCTCCCTCTCTCTGTCTCTTTTCCTCTCTCTTCCTCTCTCTCCTCTCTCTCTCCTTCTTTCTGTCTCTCTCTCTCTCTCCCTCTCTCTGTCTCTTTCCCTCTCTCTCCCCCTCTCTCTCTCCCTCTCTGTCTCTCTCTCTCTCTCCCCCTTTCCCCTCTCTCTCTCTCTCTCTCTCCCCCTTTCCCTCTCTCTCTCTCTCTCTCTCTCTGTGCTTGGTGACCCTTGCAATCCCTGAACCTCTGATTTTGATCACACCCTCTCGTGTGTTTCGACATGGGGTAAACTCTCCTGCTTAATTTAAATCAGCAACACAGAAAGGATTTATCCCATGCAGTAATCTGAAAATTCAAGAGGCCAAGAACTACTTAAAATAATAATTAACAACTTTATTTCTTAAAGTATAACAGAGAATAATTAACTAACAATTATTTACACCTCCTTCCTCTAACCTATCTTTTACTTTCCCCTCTATGGTACCAGTTCGATAAAACTCCTGATTAAAATTTACAAAACAAACCTTCGTATCTCAAAACCAGGCAGCTTTCGATTCTTCTCTGTATTTCAGTCTTTTCTTCTTCTTGGGGATTCTGCTACACAGGTTACTGATTGATAAAGGCACCTTTAAGAGAGCTATTTTTGGGCAATCTCTACATGCTGGTGGCTTCGCAGTTCTCCTCCCAAGTGTTCAATATCCCCCAGTCTTAAACCCCCAAAGAACCGGATTGTGTCATTGGCTTTTAAGATTGTCAACATACACAATTTAACCTGGATTGGAGTTTGGTATTTTTCGGGGTATAATTTAAACCGATTGGCCAAATTCAAATTTGGTTTTGTCTCCAGGCCACCAGCTAATCGAATTGTTCGACCAAATGTTACTGTTTTTTTCAGAACACTTGGTTCTGTCAGGTAGTTCTGTTGCTTTTAACTCTCTTGAAGTTACAGTACACCCACATCTTCATAACACATCGGTCTTTCTCACCATCCAACTGATTCTGAGTAGCCTCCACCTCAGCCACACTTTGATGTTCAATAACAGTCTCTAACTGTTGTCCTATATTCCTGGTTCTATCAGGTTCACCAAAGTAAGGTCTTTGACAGAGTTTTGCTGATGAAGGGGGACAAACACTAACTTGTGTTTAAGAACGCAGCAACCAACAATAAAGTCAAGCAAGGACTTCATCTCATGACAAGGCAAAGAAATCCAATGGGATTTTCCAACACACCATGGAACCATTGCCATTGAAAACCCATCTGCTTCACCAACTACCTTGAGGGAAGGGAAATCTACCATCCTTACCTGGTCTGGCCAACATGTGACTCCAGACCCACAGCAACAGAATCATACAGGGTAGACGAGGCCGTTCAGCCCATCAGGCCTATGCTGGCAATGTGGTTGTCTCTTAACCGGGGCGATAAACACTTGCCTAGTCAGCAATGCCCATATCCCATTGGATGAATTCAAAGATACATCACTTCCTGTCGTGATGCATCCAAAATGTCATTTGCACGTCACACTGTAATCCATATTCTCCTCTCGCAGTCCGAGAGGACAACTTTCCAGCCTCATGACTGTGGCCAGAAATTGTTCCCAACTTCAGTCTGACGCGCTAGTGGGCATCCAGACGTTACTCAAGACAATGCCACTCCAATGCCAACTCCCCCCCCCTCACCCCATTACCCCCACCCCTGGTCATGATTAATCTCTCTTAAAAGGTCAATCTGCCCTCTGAGAGCATCTGAAGATAGCTCTCCATCTCTGGGAACCTGCCCAACCTCATGGCCAACTCTACTCTCAACTTGTGGGTGGATCTGGGTTTGCTGAGGTCGATCAACGATGTCCAATATGAGGCTGAAGGGTGACCTTATAGAGGTTTATAAAATCCTGAGGGGCATGGATAGGGTAAAGACACAAGGACTTTTCCCTGGGGTGGGGGAGCCCAGAACTAGAGGGGCATAAGTTTAGGGTGAGAGGAGAGACATATATAAGGGACCCAAGGAGTTTCAGACTCTGGAGTGGGGTAGGAGGGTACACTCTTCGTGAGATCAGAGAAAGCTGATAGTTGTTCTGAACCGGGTCCATAAGAAAGGGTTCAGAAAATATTTACCAGGATCTTGCCAGGGTTGGAGGGTTTGAGCTATAGGGAGAGGCTGAACAGGCTGGGGCTGTTTTCCCTGGAGCGTCGGAGGCTGAGGGGTGACCTTATAGAGGTTTACAAAATTATGAGGGGCATGGATAGGATAAATAGACAAAGTCTTTTCCCTGGGGTCGGGGAGTCCAGAACTAGAGGGCATTGGTTTAGGGCGAGAGGGGAAAGATATAAAAGAGACCTAAGGGGCAACTTTTTCACACAGAGGGTGGTACGTGTATGGGATGAGCTACCAGAGGATGTGGTGGAGGCTGGTACAATTACAACATTTAAGAGGCATTTGGATGGGTATATGAATAGGAAGGGTTTGGAGGGATATGGGCCGGGTGCTGGCAGGTGGGACTAGATTGGGTTGGGATATCTGGTTGGCATGGACAGGTTGGACAGAAGGGTCTGTTTTGATGGTTTGTGATTCTATGACAAAGTCTCAAAACTCAAGCCAGACCTGACTAAACACCTGGAGGTGAGTTCTGGACCTGTTTGCCACACGTGATCACCAGTATAGGATTACTCGCAAATTCTAAGGCTGAGGTGGATTACCTGTGACATTAAATAAAAGTATTGGTGTGGAGCAGTGGTAACGTCCGTACCTGTGGACCAGGAGGCACAGGTTCCTCATAGCTGGTGTGTAGTAACACCTCCGAATTAGAAAAATAGATTAAGAACAAATTTTTTAAAAAGGTGTTCAGGGGCTGTGGGGTGATTGGAATGATGTCACAGGGCAGCCACAGTCTCAACAAACATGCATTAGGGGCTGAAGGGCCTCCTTCTAGCTTTGTGCACTAAATGGTCCCCCTCAGTTGATAAGATGGTTGAATCCAGTTCAGTCAGGGCCAAACAGGTTGTAAAGAGCGGTCAGAGCATCAACTCTGGATTGAAAACAGTTTTCTGTCCCTTAAACCAAGGACAGATGGAAAGCCTTTAGGTGTCAGTGGCCTACTTTCTACCTGCCACTCAAAGAAAGATTATTTTTATCTTCCCTGAGCCAAAAGGGAGACTCTCTTCAGCAAAGCGTGAAAATATTTTCTCTTTACGATTAAATATTTCTCTGGGGGGGGGGCGATTGCAAGTCCCTTTCCTCCCCCCCGCCACACATTCCCCCCCCTCCCCCCCCACCCCCTCCACCTGCCCCAGGCCTGACTCCAGAGAAATGTCAAGCCCCTCTTGGCATCTCAGCCGCTCTTTGGCAGGTGTTACTGGGCCCTGGAAATGAAATCGGTTTTCTCACGGTGGGGGCTGGAGGTAGGGGGTCGGGCAACGGTGAGGCCCCTGAGGGTATCAGAGAGGTGAAGGGGGGTGTAGATGTGAAGGGGAAGTGAGGATTGTTTGGTCAAGGGACAGGAGGGCACTGGTCAAAAGGGGAAGGGTAAGTGGGGCGAAGGAGGTGAGGGACTGAGGGTGAAGGGTGAGGAGGAAGGTAGGAGGAGGGGGGCTGCGGTGGACGCTGTTGTCATTTTTCTCCCTGTCTGATTCCGTACCTCCTGCAGGAAGGCCTCAGGGCTCCTTTGTGGGGAGTAGCCATGATAAGAGAGCAGTTGTCGGATGGCTTTAGCTGACAGAATGTTCTGGAAGCAACTTCCTGACCCAGAACAGTAGGGTTCATAGGCTGACAGGGAAGAGTGGGAGTGATTGAGGAGATTGGGCTGATGTATGTTCTCCCATGAGGTAAGGGGTGAGGGTGTCACTGTGCTTGGGCCAGGGGTGGAGAGTGAATGGGACTGGGTCAGAGGTGAGGGATGAATTGTGCTCAGGTCAGGAGTTGGGGGTCAGTGTGCTCAGCTCAGGGGTGAGGTGTCAGTGGACTCGGGTCAGGGATGAGGGGTCACTGTGCCTGGCTCGGGGGAGGGGTCAGTGGGCTCGGGTCAGGGATGAGGGATCACTGTGCCTGGGTCGGGGTGAGGGGTAAGTGGACTCGAGTCAGAGGTGAGGGGTCACTGTGCCTGGGTCAGGGTGAGGGGTCAGTGGGCTCGGGTCAGGGCTGAAGGGTCACTGTGACTGGGTTAGAGTGAGGGATCAGTGGGCTCAGATCAGACATGAGGGGTCACTGTGCCTGGTTCGGGGTGAGGGGTCAGTGGGCTCAGGTCAAGGGTGAGGGGTCACTGTGATTGGGTCAGGGTGAGGGGTCAGTGGGCTCAGGTCAGACATGAGGGGTCACAGTGCCTGGGTTGGGGTGAGGGGTCAGTGGGCTCAGGTCAAGGGTGAGGGGTCACTGTGACTGAGTCGGGCTGAAGGGTCAGTGGGCTCAGGTCAGGGGTGAGGGGTCACTGTGACTGGGTCAGGGTGTGGGGTCAGTGGGCTCATGTCAAGGGTGAGGGGTCACTGTGTTTGGGTCGGGGTGTGGGGTCAGAGGGCTCAGGTCAGGGGTGAGGGGTCACTGTGACTCGATTGGGGTGTGGGGTCAGTGGGCTCAGGTCAGCGGTGAGGGGTCACTGTGACTGGGTCAGGGTATAGGGTCAGTGGGCTCAGGTCAAGGGTGAGGGGTCACTGTGATTGGGTCGGGGTGTGGGGTCAGAGGGCTCAGGTGAGGGGTCACAGTGCCTGGGTTGGGGTGAGGGGTCAGTGGGCTTGGGTCAGGAATGAGGGCTCACTGTGCCTGGGTCGGGGTGAGGGGTCAGTGGGCTCAGGTCAGAGGTGAGGGGACACTGTGCTGGGTCAGGGCTGTGAAGGTGTCATGATTCTCAGGTCAAGGGCCAGGCTGCGGCCTGAGATTTTGTCCTTATCTCTGGCTAACACGCATCCTTCCTCTTCAATGTCCTCAAATATATCTCTTTCCACTGAAACTGCCTCAGTGATGTTCAAGACCGGGATTCCCAAATCCGAGGCTCCTGTACCTGCCGTCCCTGGTTAATGGTGAGGATCCTGAGTGGCGTGATCTGGAGAGAGAGCATTGTCCACCTCCCCCCAATATCTGACTCAAGATTTATCCCAGAGTTGACAGTGAAACCCAAGAGATAATCAGATCATTGATCCGTCAGGAGATCAGAATGATTGGCCAGTCACTGTACACCTCTCCTGATGTCATCATCAAGCCTCTGGGCTCATGTACATCAATAAGACGTGACCCTCCGTCATGGTTGAACTCTTGGGTAATGGCCAGCACTCTCACCTTGGAGTTCACAGGTTGTACGTTCAGATCCAACTCTAGGAATTTAAACACTGTACTCAATCCTCAACCAACATCCACAATCAAACTCTCCAAGGTCGCTTTGCTGTTGGTGGGAGCTTGCTGTACACAAAATGGCTGCCCTGTTTCCAAGGTTAGCCCAGAGACCAGTCTCTGGGAGTGGGTGCGAAAGCTTTGTGCTGTCCTTTGGTTGTGCAGATTGCTATATAAAAGGAGGAATTGTCAGTGTGAACTCACTACCACTGGGACCACATGGCTGTTAGGGCACACAAGGAGGCCATTTGGCCCATCAGGTCAGCAGTCCGGATGAGGGTTATGACCCTGAGCCAACCTGACCCTGGCCTTTTCTCCAGAGCCCCATGTTGCTCCCAATGCCCTCACTCACGCGATCTTCCTGCGGCTGCTTCCGACTGCTACTCCCACATGGACCGTTCCCTCTGGGGCTCCCTGGGCCACTCCCCTCTCACTCCCAACATCCCTCCCCACTCCCGACAGCCCCACCCCCTGCAACCGCTGAAGGTGTCACACCTGCCATTTTCCTTCCCTCCCTGCCAAACCCACCTCTCAGGTAAAACAGCACTTTACCTGCACATCACACAATCCTGTCAACTGCCTTCACTGCTCACAATGTGGTTTCCTCTATATTGGGGAGTCAAAGTGTAGACTGGGTGACTGTTTTGCAGAACATCTACGTCCTGCCAGTAAGAAAGACCCAGAGCTTCCAGTTGCCGGTCACATCAACACCCCACCCTGGTCTCTGGCCAACATCTCTGTCTCCGACTTGCTCCAGTGAAGCTCAGCACCAGCTGGAAGGACAGCACCTCATTTTCCATTTGGGGACCCTGCAGACTCTAGACTCAATATCGAGTTCAACAATTTTAGGGCCAGAAGTCCCCTTATGTCCTCGCCCCCCTACCCCACACACCAGGCCTTGCTATCACATACACATCACTTATTGTTAGCCACTCACTGTCTCCATTAACAGCTGTCCACCCTCCCAGCCACATCATCATCCACAAATGATCTTCTCTCTCCCCACCCAGCATTTACTCCTCACCCCCTCACCCCACCCAACCTTCTGCATATGACCCGACATTTTCCCATCGGTTCTGAGGAAGGGCCACCGGACCCGAAACGTTAACCCTGTTTCTCTCTCTTCACAGCTGAGCTTTTCCAGCAACTGCTGTTTTTGTTTTGTTTCTGATTGCTGCTCGGTCAGCTCAGAGACAGACCCGGAGAGACAGAGAAAGACACCCACGTGGTTGCCAGGGACCATCTCTAGTCCAATGCCGTCATGTCTGCCATTTTTTAACCAGAGTCCTCTGCAAGGTGGCAGCTCTCACAGGGGTCCTGTACAACCGCAACATGGCCTCCCAACTCCTGTACTCAATACTCTGACCAAGAAAGGAAAGTATACCAAACACCGCCTTCACCATCCTGTCTACCTGCGACTCCACCTTCAAGGAGCTATGAACCTGCACTCCAAGGTCTCTTTGTTCGTGAACACTCCCGAGGACCTTACCATTAAGTGTATAAGTCCTGCTCTGATTTGCCTTGCCAAAATGCAGCACCTCACATTTATCTAAATTAAACTCCATCTGCCACTCCTCAGCCCTTTGGGTCATCTGATCAAGATCCCGTTGCACTTTGGGATAACCTTCTTCGCTGTCCACTACACCTCCAATTTTGGAGCCATCTGCAAACTCACGAACGGTACCTCTTATGTTCACATCCAAATCCTTTCTATAAATTATGAAAAGCAGTGGGCCCAGCACCAATCCTTGTGGCACTCCACTGGTCGCAGACCTCCAGTCTGAAAAACCAAGAATAGGCTGAGGCTGTTTTCCCTGGAGCATCAGAGGCTGAGGGGTGACCTTATAGAGGTTTATAAAATCATGAGGGGCACGGATAGGATAAATAGGCAAAGTCTTTTCCCTGGGGTGGGGGAGTCCAGAACTAGAGGGCATAGGTTTAGGGTGGGAGGGGAAAGGTATAAAGAGGCAACATTTTCACACAGAGCTGCCAGAGGAAGTGGAGGAGGCTGGTACAATTACAGCATTTAAAAGGCATATGGATGGGTATATGAATAGGAAGGGTTTAGAGGGATATGGGCTGGGTGCTGGCAAATGGGACTAGATTAGGTTAGGATATTTGGTCCGCATGGACAAGTTGGACCGAAGGGTCTGTTTCTGTGCTGTACATCTCTCTGACTCTATGTGCAGCCCACATTATTTTAATAGAGCTGTTTCACCACTGCTATGAATGCTGGGATGCTTTCGCCTCCATTGCTCACTTCTGCTCTCCAGGGGTGAGTTGATGATAAAACACCTGTGCATCCCATAGCCAAATGAGTTGTGAAGAGATTTTGGGAAAGGTGAGTACGTGCCTCATCCTGTCGGGGGACAGGTGCTCTCAGACATGCCAGTTGCTGGGAACCTGGCATTTGTAAGGAATGAGCAATCGTCCCTGGTCTGAAAACAACAAATGCTGGAGATCACAGTGGGTCAGGCAGTGTCCATGGAGGTGATGGGGCACTTTAAGTCTCAATGACTCTTCATCGGAGCTGCTGTTACTAAGACTCAAAACATGAGCCTGCTGTCTCTCCCTGAATGCTGTCTGACCCGCTATGATCCCCAGCACAGTTCCAGACTGGAACCCCAGTATTCTTTGGCAGCTGAACCTTACACGGTGATCTTTCCCCACCGTGCCTTGGTATCAGCTGCCCCAACCTTTATTGTGTCCCTCAGCACGTAGTCTTGGACCGCGGCAGATTTATTTCTACGCCCATTGACACTGGCAATTTTAACCCCCATTTTAAAATTTATCAGGTTACCAGGGTCCATTCCCCAATGGTCCTGTCTCTGGGGTGGGGGGTGGGGGGGGGAACTGTCTGCACCCCCGTGGTGTGGGCAAAGTGTTGGACCCTCGCAGGGATAAAGTAGCTGTCCAGTTCCACACTGCGACCATTTCCCTGGTCTGGTGTCATTGGGGTGAGGTCAGGGTCTGCGTAGTTCAGTTCTGAGTCAGACAGAGGGACTGTCAGAGGATCGTGGCTCCCAATTACCTGGAGCTGTGGGCCGGTGAGTACCTCTTGATTCTCACTAGGTCGGAGGGGGGGGCCTTTACCCATCTCCTCAGAGGGATCGTCTTTCCCTGCGTGGGCAGTGCTGCCCTCCTTTCTCCCCGCGGCGCTCTGCCTCTTCCTCTGATGACGACCCTCCTTGCGCCCGTCCTCACTGTCGGAAGAGCTGCCTGTATCCTCGTCGTGTAGGTGTCACTTCCCCCTTCGCTGGGTGGCTTTGGGAGGTTTCCTCTTCCTGCTTTTGACAGTAATCCAATCCCCTGCCTCCTTTGATCCCTCCTCTTCCATTTCCTCCGTCTGTCCTGCAGGAGCTTGGGTCGGCTGCTGTATCTCCCCGCTGTCTGTCTGTCTGCTCCTCTCCATCCTTCTGGGTACCCCCAGACACTGCTCCCCTGCTGGTTGGTTGGACCTTGCAGGTCTTTGGGGGTCCACGGCTCACATTGCCACCTCCGGCCATCTGTGCGTACAGTGCTCTGTCCTTCGACCTGCACATACCTTCCCAGGAAGGTCAGGACATCAGCCGCTGGAACGTAGGGGTTGTACATATGGATTGTAACAACCCGGTTCCTCTGTGCAGGAAGCACACACAATGGGGTCGCCGACAAGATGGAAAACAGCGGCTCCCCTTCCTTCTCCTTGAAGACCTTCAGGAGCTGTTCGCACTGCTTCACGCTTCTGAAGGTCACATCGAAGTAGCCTGCCCCAGGGAAATCCTGCAGGCAGTACACGTCTGCGGCTGCAAGGCCGCAACACTCCAGCAGAACTTTCTTCACAAACACCGTCCGATCCACCGGTGTGTGCTCCTCCACCTTCTTCACAGTCACCCTGACTGTGTTCCGAATGCCCTGGCCCGGGTGGCGATTGGCTGCTGAGTCGCACATCTGGATAAAGCATCAGAAATTCAGTACAGACATTTTGTAAAAATATTCTTTATTCATGGAAAGTAATCTTTGGTGCCTGTACACTTAGTGAAGCCGTTCAGATCCATCCTCCCTTTACTCACAGAATTAAATTTTTGTCGTTCACCATTCTGTACATTTAGAGTCAATCTCTTGGCCTTTAGCTGAGGGAGCAGTGGGGTCTAATTACCAAAGGGACCCCTGTTATTCTTCAGCAGGAAGACCTTACACAGCAGCCGTACCCCGTTGTACCTTGGCAGCAGCTGCCCTAAGCTTTAGGAACGCCAACGTGGAGACACATGGCGTGGAAGTTCAGGACAGATTCCAGCAGCTACAGTAACCTGCTGCTTCACTTCCAAATCTGCTTCGTTCTCAACGTTGTCCCAGGATCTCACGAGCGGTCGATGTGGCAGCTCTGTGGACCAGACCAAACCCCCTTAAAATTGATTCGGTAAACCCCCTCACATTTTACGTGTCTACCCTTGCATTCTGGCTGCAATTTGATTGGCCCATCGGAGCAAAACTCACTTTTTTCATGCACTACAAACAAAAGAAATTAGAAATTGGAATGAGTTAACTCTATTTTAACAGAATGCCAGATTATTTAACCATTAAACAGTAACTAAACCAGCAACTTTTGAAAAGATTTGTAGTTCAAGTTGATGTTCTGGACGTAGATTTGCTCGCTGAGCTGGAAAGTTCATTTTCAGACGTTTCGTCACCCTACTTGGGAAGATCATCAGTGAGCCTCCGAATGAAGCACTGGTGTTAGTGACCCACCTTCAATTGATGTGTCCACCCCACGGAAACCTAAACGCACAAATAGAAAGTGGGTCACTAACACCAGCGCTTCACCGGGGGCTCACTGATGATCTTCCCTAGTATGGTGACGAAACATCTGAAAACAAACCTTCCAGCTCAGCGAGCAAACTAACTAAATTGTTCCAGCATAGTAACATCCCATAAACACACCATTGGCAAAGGCAAATTCGGTAAAATAGATTGTCTCACAGGTGGTTCTGCAGGTCAGGAGGAAAACCATCAAGAGAAAACTCTGAGAGAGAGAGAGAGAGTGACGGAGAAAGAGAGGTAGAGAGAGAGGGAGAGAGACAGAGAGCGAGAGAGAGATTTAGTGCAGCTCTCAAACCCCAGCTTCAAGATCCCAGCAACAACTGCTACTGAACAATGAAAACTAAACATCCTGGCTCTGTGGGAGCTTGGCCCCACCCACTCAGGCTGCTTCTATTGTTCCGAATTATTTTTTAAAAGCCCTGAGGCCTCTCAAGCTGTTTACTTTATTGGCTTTGGAGCAGACTGGTTGGCATCTCTGTTTCAATCTTTCTTCATTTAAAAAAAAGAACAAAATACACCTGTTTCAACCCTGAGTATTGTCCCAGGAATTCAGGATGAACAATAGGGACTTTAAGCTCAGAGGCCGAACTCTCAGAGGACTAAGAGAGCGCTGCACATCTTATGGATGAGATGTTAAACTGAGTTCCCCAACTACCATTTCTGGAGGCCAGAGCTAATTTGATGATGCTCCCTCTCTGACGTCGTGACCAATATTAATCGCTCCCAAAGGAAACAGTACCAGGACCGATTTCTGGCCATTTGTCACAAAGTCCCCAGTGGGATCATGCTGTGTGAAAATTAGCTGCTGCCTTTCCTGTCTCACTCAGGTAGATCAGGGGCTGTGAGGTATTCATGGTGTCCTGAGGATTGGCTGGCGCTACACAAGTGAAGTCAGCTGGCTACGTTGTCATCACGCTTCCCCCCCGGAAACAATCATCATCACCATGGCCGACAGCCGCCATGTTCAGACAGACCCACAATCAGCCAGGAGCAGCTCACTCTCCAAAGCTGAGCATCGTGTCAGGCTAACGGAGGGTGGGACTGAGTGGGGCACTGCCTCCCGGGCCTGTTCCTTCTCGCCCAGGTTGGCGCACTTCCTGTCAGCTGATGGTAAAGGCTCGCTCGTTGCCGTGGCGTCGCCAATCCTCAGTCGGGGCAGGGGGGGCGCCATAAGATGGCGGAGGGAGGAGACGAGGCAATGACACAGTGTGGCAGGTAGGGGGCACTCTTCCGGGGCTGCGGATGGAGCATGACCCGGCACCTCATTGGTCAAATGAGAGGTTTGTGATGCGTCACCCGCTTCAGGTGCCATACACCCCCCCCCCCAAGGCGGGAATGGGACCCAGTGAAATGGAAACTGAAGTCATGGATGGCGTTCGTGATTTCTTTTCGAGTTTAAATTCATCAAAAGGGTTAAATCCAGCCCAACTCACAGCAGAACGTGCCGTGGACTTGTAATCTCCCTGAGTTCAGAAGGCTCCTCTCGATCATCTCTGGACCTGCAGACAGCAGCCACTTAAATCCTCTCTGACTGGTGCCTTTTCCCTCTCTGCCTGCTAATGGCTTACCCCGAGAGCTGTGTCTCACTCCCCACACTGTGATCAATGGCGCTTAGCTGGGAGCTGCAAAGCCCGATTAATCCTGGCACTTGACAGACCCGAGAGTTGGAGGGAGAACGAGAGAGAGGGAAGAAAGAGGCACTTGCTTTGACAATAAGCTCCAGGAGTTTATCGATAACAAGTCACCACAATGTCTGCGTGAAGCTTTGGATTAAGGGCAGAGCACTGTCAAGTCTTAATAAGCTCCTGAATTAGAGGCGACCTCTAATTCATCCCTGGTAAGTTCTACTGTATTCCTCCTTGAACCTGTTAAGAGAAGGATTTGCTCCTTTCGTTTGTTAAGTTGCCTTACTGTTGCTGAAGTCTATTTGCTGTCAAGGTATATTGAACTGACTTGCATCGAATTATCTGTTGGATAGATTGCAGAGTGAGATTTTCCTTTCTCATCCCTCTCTCTGTCTGGTCAGAGCTCATACATCCCTGTTGCAAGTACAGAGGCGATCAGGCAAAAAATAACACATTTTTAAACACATCTTAAAGTGCTGTTGCAGTGGGGACGTTAGTCAGAGGGGGAGGCAAGAAAGGATAGAAGGACAGTGACAGAAAGAAAAAGAGACAGAGGAGGGAGGGGAGGAAGGAGCAAGGGTAAGAATGGACAGGGATTTTAAAAGAAAAACAGAGAGAGAGAGAGAGAGAGAGAGAAAACAGAAAGACAGGGGAAGTGAGGCAATGACAGGGAGTTGGGGAAAAGTGGGGGGGGGTGGGGGGGGGGGGGAAGTCACAGAAGAGAAGTGCTGGAGAGGTGGGGGAGGGAAGCCAAGGGAGACAGGGAGAGCGAGCAAGACAGCTAAGGGTCAGGGAAAAGAATTAAAGACAGCAAGAGACAATAGAAGGAGAGAGAGCGAGAGGCTGAAAGGGAAACGGTGGGAAGTGGAGGGGGGGGCACCCGTGGACAGAGAGGAAGAGTCGAGGAATGTGAGTGGGGAAGTGAGGGAGAGATGGTCTCTTCACCTCCCCGCTCCCCCCCCCGCCCTGGTCTTAGTGAGCGATTGCCGATGGATGTTTTTAACCCTTTCAGCAGGGAGTGGAGGATGGAGATGAGGAGAAATATTTTCTCAGGGACGGTCCTCCAGATTCCTTCCACAAAAGGCAGTGAAAGCCAAGAGTTTGAATGTTCTCAAGGGCTGAGGTAAATTGAAACTCGCTGAGCAACAGGGTGAAAGGTTACAGGCCCGGGGGCGGAGGTGAGGCAAGGAAGTGGTGGTCAGGTCAGTCATAGAGTCATCCAGCACGGAAACAGACCCTTCGGTCCATCCAGTCCATACAAAACATAATCCCAAACTAAACTAGTCCTACTTGCCTGCTCCTCCCTCTAAACATTTCTTATCCATCCACTTATCCAAATCTTTTAAACATTGTAACTGTACCCGCATCCACCACTTTACTTTCTTACACCCTCATGTCTTTTGTTAAATATTTCTTAAAAATATGCCCCCTAGTTTTGAAATCCCGCACCCTAGGGAAAAGACCCCTGCCACTCACCCTACCCGTGCCCCTCGTGATTTTATAAACCTCTACAAGGTCACCCCTCATCCTCCAATGCTCCAGGGAAATAAGTCCCGGCCTGTCCAGCCTCTCCCTATAGCCCAACCCCTCCCCATTCCCAGCAACATCCCGGGAAATCTCTCCTGAGTCCTCAAAGATCTTACTGAGCAGCCGAACAGGTTCAAGGGGCTGAATGGCCTCAGCTCCTGGTTCATAGGTTCAATGCCTGCAGGGGTTCTTCGAGCAACACTAAACTTGACAATCATTGGGTGATATAGTCCGGAAGGAGGCCATTAGTCCCATCTCACCTCTGCTAGCTCTACAAAAAGAACCCTCCAATGAATCGGCCATCTTGTTCACTCGCTTCCGGGCCTCTGTGATTCCCTCCCATTTCAGGGTTTAGCCAATTCCTTTCGGAAAGTTACGGTGGAACCTTGCCTCCTTTCAGGAAGCTCGTTCCGGATCCTGGCAATACGTGGGCCGCTGTCCACCTCGGTCAGGCAGAGACGGAAGCTGGGTGAAGTTATTGGAATATTCCGGTCATTTCCGGCATGTGCTTGGGCCCAGGACCTGGTCAGCATGGAGGTGACCGCCCAGTTCCCACCTCGGAGAGCCCCTCTTGTCGGGTGTTCCTCCGACCAATGGCCAGGATTCCAGTCCCGTTCACAGCCCGGCTCTGAGTGTGACAGGAAGTACCGGACAAAATCAATCTTACAACATCCATTCATTCTCCCTTCACCCAAACCCCTTACACTCCCCTCACTTTGAAAGGCCCGTGAGATGTAGGAGTGGCAGTAGGCCACTCAGCCCATCGGGTCTGTCCCATCATTTGATGGGATTGCAGCTGATCTGATTTATCTTCAAACTCCACCTCTCTGCCTTTTCCCCACAACCCTCGCTCCCCTCATCAACCGATCGTTAACATATTTAACAACCAGCCTCGACAGCACTCTGAAAGGATTCCTCAGGTTCACTCTCGTCCGACAGAAGAGCTTCCTCATCTCTAGCTTCAGTGGGTGACCCTTTATTCTGAGATGATGCCATGTCTCGTTCAAGACTGTCCCACACAATAAAATATACCCTCCCCCCACACACCTCCCCCGTCTAGTCCCCTCACAATCTTGTACGTTTCAATAAGGTCACCTCTACTCCAATGATTTCAGACACAATCTCCTCAACCTCCCTCCAAACCTGAGGTCAGCCTCCAGCACCAGGATACTCTCCCTTTGGTAAGGTTTTGCCTGATTGTCTCAGGCTCCTGTCCCTGAAGGTACTGTTTGGGTTGGACAGGGGTATTCGATGGTATTTTGTGCCCATCTGCATTGCCCACCTGGGATGTGAGTACCAGCCAGGCATTAAACCACCAGCAGGCACTGGGCTCCAGTTCCGACTGGACTACGGGCAATTCAGAAAGCTCTCCCAACACACAGTAACATCAGCCGACGCCTTTCATCAACTGCAGTGTGTTAAGAACACATGGGAAATAAAAATATGTCCATGTGTGTGTGTGGGGTGTGTGTGTTTGTGTGTGTGTGCGTTTGTGTGAGTGTGTGTGTGTGTGTTTATGTGTGTGTATGTCTGTGTGCGTATGATGGTCTGTGTGTATGTACACACGTGTATGCATATATGTGCGTCTATGTCTTTGTGCATGTGTGTTTGGATGCATGTTTCTGCGTGTGTACATGCGTGCCCGTGTGTGTATGATAGGGAGGGAGCTGATGTGGAAGGCAAACTCTACATAGACCAGTGAATTAGAGATCCATTATCGCAACAAAATACTTTTCAAGAAAGTCTTAGGATGTCAAAGGAAGAAAATATTATGTGTGTGTGAGAGAGTGTGAGTGTGTGTGTGAGTGTGTTGGTGCATTTGAGTCTGAATGTGTATATGTGTGTTCGTGCCTGCATTTGGCGTGTACATGTGTTTTATGTTTGTATGTGTTTATGTTTGTTTTATGTTTCAGTGTATATGTGTGCGTGTGTTTTGTATGTGTATCTGTGTTTTATATGTACGCTTGTGTATCTTTGATTTGTGTGTGTTTGTTTTGTGTCTATGTGTAGGTGTCTGTGCATGTGTATGTGTGTCTCTGTATGTGTGTGTGTCTCTGTATGTGTGTATGTGTCTGTGTGTGTCTCTGTATGTGTGTGTGTGTGAGTGCGTATGTGTGTACCTATGTGTAGGTGTAAGTGTGTCTGTGTGTGTGTGTATCTGTGTATGTATATGTGCGCGCCCCTGTGTCTGTGTGTCTGTCTGTGTATCTGTCTGTGCCTGTGTCCGTGTGTCTGTGTGTACCTGTGTGTGTGAGTGTGTGTGTCTGTGTGCGTGTATCTATGTGTGTGAGTGTGCGTGTGTCTGTGTGTGTGTATCTGTGTGTGTGAGTGTGTGTGTTTCTGTGTGTGTGTGCGTGTGTCTGTGTGTGTATCTGTGTGTGTGTGAGTGTGTGTGTTTCTGTGTGTGAGTGTGTGTGTATCTGTGTGTGTACATCTGTGTGTGTGTCTATGTGTGCGTGTGTGTGTGTTTCTGTGTGTGTATCTGTGTGTGTGTCTGTGTGTGTGTATCTGTGTGTGCATCTGTGTGTGTCTGTATGTGCGTGTCTGTGTGTGTATCTGTGTGAGTGTGAGTGTGTGTATCTGTGTGTGTATATCTGTGTGTGTGTGCCTGTGTCTGTGTGTATGTGTGTGCGCCTGTGACTGTGTGTGCGAGCGCAGCGCCTGTGTCTGTGTGCATGTGCGCCTGTGTCTGTGTGTGTATGCGTGCGCCTGTGTCTGTGTGTGTGTGTGCCTATGCCTGTGCGCATGCGCCTGTGTCTGTGTGTGCATATGTATGTGCGCCTGTGTCTGTGTGTGTGTGCGTGTGCCTGTGTCTGTATGTGTGCACCTGTGTGTGTGTACGCCTGTGTGTGCGTGCGCGCGTGTGCATGTGTCTGTGTATGCGCATGCGCCTGTGATGCTGTGTGTCTGTGTGTGTGTGCGCCTGTGTGTGTGTGTGTGTGTGTGTGTATTCAATGCAACCCTTAATTTCTTGGCTCTCAAAGAATTGAAGGTGGTGGAGGGTGGAAAATATTGGCCGTTTGACTGGGTGGGGCAGTTGGCAAAGTTGGCAACTCTTTCCAACAAACAGGAATGCCTGACCCTTTGGCGCCTGTGTAAATGCCACCATATGCCGGAGAGCTGCCCAGCTCCCTTGGCAGCTACAGGCCCGGGAAACTGGGTCACTTTTCAATTAAATGCCGTTCGGTTGAGTAATTGGAGCAGGAGAGGATCGGTGCAAAGTGACAGCAGCAGCAAGTAGGGATTAAAGGAGCCACAATTCATTTTCTCTTTAATTGTTCCGTTTTCGCTTGCCCTTTGCAGCAGCTGGGTCTGCCCTCGGGGGGTGAGGGGGCTAATCAGCTGTAAAGCCTGCTTTAATCTGCCGTTAAACTTCCGCCTGTTTCCACTGTCACATCGTGGGCTTTGTCCCATCGCCTTCACTCAGTGACTGTGACAGACACATCGGTCTGTTTCTCCCCCCCACTCCCCCGATCCCTGTTGGGATCCAGCAGAAAACAAATATCCTTCACTTCCCATCAACTCTTCAAGACTCACATTCTGTAAAAACAAATGATTTATTTTAAAAAAATAATCAGCAGTTAACCCCTTGTGAAAGTGCAGCGGTGCCATCTCTCTCTCTCTCTCTCTCTCAGTTTCTGTAATTCTCTCTCTGTCTCCCTCATTCTCTCTTTGTGTCTGCGTTGAGTGTAATGAGGTCAGCCAAGTGGATCTCATAGGATGTGACCTCCCTGATTGGGGCTGTTAACCTGGCCCCAATCAGGGAGCCCTGGATGACAGATAGAAGCAGGAGTGGAGGGCTCTCTACGCGGGGGTCCTCCTCCTTTCTCTCGGGGATCTGGGGTGGAGGGTGCTGCATGCAGCGGTCCCCTGCAACCACAGATTGTGGTGGTTCACGGACTCCCAGCCCAACTGCTCGTTCTGTGGAGTCCGTGGACCATGTATATATTGGGTGTGGGTGTTTGCACTCCCTTTTTGATTTTCTTAAAAACCTCCTCCTCTGTTTCTGGCTGCACTTCAGTCCCACGCTCCTGATCTTCGGGCACCCGGTACGGAGGAGGGAGGGCAGGTCCGAAGACCTCCTCGTGGGTCTGCTCCTGGGCCTGGCCAAACTGGCCATAACGGGTCCAGGCAGCGGGCCGTGGAGAGGGTCGTTAGGGCTGACTGCCTGCCCCTCTTCCGGGGTTACGTTAGAGCCCGGGTGTCCTTGGAGAAGGAGCACGCGGTGTCCACCAACACCCTGGAGTCGTTCAGGGAGAGGTGGGCGCCGCAGGGAGTGGAGTGTATTATTTCCCCGTCCAACTCTATTTTGATTTAATCCCTACCCTCCCCTTCACTGTTTGATCACACAGTGCTGCCCTTTGATGTGAAGGGCACTGCTTGTCACTGGCCACTCGGGTGTTTTCCTTTCTTCGTGGCGGTGGGAATTGAATAGAGATTCGTACACGTCGTGTCTCTCACTGTGTCTCTCACCTACACACACACACCAGGGTGCTGGGGAAAAAAATAAACACTACCGCAGTTAGGCGGTAAGGTGGGGACAAAGGAAGAAGAAAAAAAAAGCAAAATAAAAGAGAAAAAGAGGGGAAAAAAAGAAAATAAGGAGGAGGGTTCGCCCAGGGTCAGTGACCTCACGGGCACAAGTCAAGGCAGAAATCAGGAGGCCGGGAGCCAAGGAACGATCAGACCAGCAGAGTGTGTGGAGTGGGCAGCACCAGCCATACCAACCAGCCTGCCTTTGTGGGGATTTTAAACAAACAGGGAACTGATTCTCTCAGCTGGATAAATACCCAATCCCCCTGCACAGGGGATTTATGATTAGATTCCCTACAGTGTGGAAACAGGCCCTTCGGCCCAACAAGTCCACACCGACCCCTCCGAAGAGCAACCCACCCATGACCCATTCCCCTACGCCTAACACAACGGGCAATTTAACTTGGCCAATTCACCTGACCTGCGCATTTTTTGGAGTGTGGGAGGAAACCGGAGCAAACCCGCGCAGACACGGGGAGAAGGTGCAAACTCCACACAGACAGCTGCCTGAGGCAGGAATTGAACCCGAGCCCCCTGGCGCTGTGAGGCAGCAGTGCTAACCACTGAGCCAACGTGCCGCCCCAAAATGCTGGCTGTCCTTCGTGAGGTTGGACATGGACCATGGGTATTTGCAGTTGTGGTTAGATGAGGATTCCCAGGAGTATGCTACAATTAATATCCATGAGGCTTTGTACCGATGGTCAAGACTGCCATTTGGGGTATCGGCAGCTGCCAATTTCTCAGTGGACACTGGAGAACATTTTCCAAGGTCTAGCCCATCCAATGAGATGACGTGCTGCTAACAGGCAACACCAATCGGATACACTGAGAGAACTTGGGTATTGTCCCTGGACGTTTCTCCCAGGATGCCTTAGAAGGGAAAGTGACCTGTTTGGGCTAGAGTCGACAAGATTGGGTTACACCTGTTGGGAGATAAAATGAGGGTGATCAAATGTGCCCTGGCTCCCATGTCTGCACTAGAGCTTAGGTCTGTCTGAGGCTGGACTTTTACAGGACGTCCCTCCATAAACCTGGCCCCCATCCTGCCACCTTTGCATCAACTCCTCAAAAAGGGCTCAGCCATGGAAATGGTCACATGGCCACGCCATCGCTAACAGGGGAAGTGAAGAAACAGCTATCGTTCCCCACACACCCCCCCCCCCCCCCTCCCCACCCCCAACCGAAGGTGTTGGCACACTGTGATCCCAGGGAGAAAGTGAGGACTGCAGATGCTGGAGATCGGAGCTGAAAAATGTGGTGCTGGAAAAGCGCAGCAGGTCAGGCAGCATCCACGGAGCAGGAGAGTCGACGTTTCAGGTATAAGCCCTTCTTTACTGTGATTCCAAGTGAGATTGACAGGCGATGCCCCCCCTGTACGGCATGGGGAGGGTGGCCCAATGGAGAGGAACACCCAACAGCGTGTGCATCCAGGACTTTGATCAACACAGAGGGTAAATATGCCTCGGTAGAGAATGAAGGTTTGGTGGTCATACTTGGAGTCAGGAGGTTCCCCCAGTACCTTTACGGACATCAACTGGAAACGATAACAGACCACAAACGGCTGCATGGCCTACTTAAAGAGGACACCCACAGCTTCAGACCGATTTCAGCACTGGGCTGTCATGCCAAGTGCATAGACTTCCACGTTGGAATACCGCCTGGGAACAGGTGCCTCCCTCTGGTAGGTATACACTGCTGATGGGATCACCACTGGAAGAGTCCGTAATGGGTTTACATTTCCTGGGCACACTTCCACTGACAATATCAGACTTCAGACGCAGGAAGATCTGTTGGGGGAAACCATAAGGCCTTCACAACCAACATTGTAAACAACGGTTGACTTGGTGACAGGATGCTGGCCTCTGTGGAGTGATTTCTGTCTCATTCTCTGTGTGTGTGTCTCTCTCTCTCTTTCTCTCTCTCCCAGTCTCTGTCTATCTCTCCCTCTCTCTGTCCCTCCTCGCCACCCTGTTGTCCTCTTCACCAGTCTCACCAAAGCAGCACAGTGCTCTCTGAACCTGAACTGCACCCCCCAAGATTCCACGGTGGCTCAGTGTGTTAGCACTGCTGCCTCACAGCGCCAGGGGACCCAGGTTCGAATCCAGCCACGGGCGACTGTCTGTGTGGAGTTTGCACGTTCTCCCTGCGTCTGCGTGGGCTTCCTCCCATAGTTCAACAATGTGCAGGTCAGGGTGGGAAATGCTGGGATACAGGGATAATGTCAGGGAGTTGGGGAGGGGTTGGAATGCTCTTTGGAAGATTGGTGTGGGCTTGAATGGCCTACATGGTTGGGATTATGGTGAAGATTCAATCCTCCGACCCCTTGACCTTGGCTAAGTTGTGGGGGCCCTCGGACCTTGGCCAAGCCTGAAGGGTTACCTGACCCCCTTGGTGACCCTTCAGGCCGAGGGTCAGACTCTGTTCCTTCACTGACATTGAGGAGACTTTGGATATGGCTCAGGACCGGCCAACGCAGAATGGAGCTGCCATTTGGTGTCTGTAACCTTGAACCCCAAGCCTGACTCTCACCTTCGATAGGGACTTACACAATCTCGTCCCAGTGCAGCTGAACCCAGGGTTTTATACAGTCTTACCGGAAGCCCCTTGCATTTGGCAGAGTCTCCTGATAAAGCCCAGGATGCTGTTTGTTGATTGAACCACTCCCTCTCCTTTGCCTTACCCACTGTCACCGATATCTAGGCTCAGTGGGTGCCGCTGCCTCTGCGCTCCCCTCATCATTCCAGCCTTTATGTAGCACCGTCGCTCTTCTGTCTCCTGTGATCAATGCATCACTCCACTCCGCCACGCACTAAATCCCCGTGCTTCCTGAATGCTCTCTGTGTGAGCTTTGGCAATCCATTTCCAGCCTCCTCACTGCTCACAACATGGGCACGGGCTCAACTTAACCCTGAGACCGGGATAACTCCAGTCACGGGGAGTTTGACTAAAGTATAAACTGGTCAAGGAGAAGCGATGTAGCACTGTTCATTCCATATTGAGACTGTAAACCATCATTTGTGACATTCAGAGACAGACCATACTCTAATCTTAGTCACATTGTGGAAAGACTTCCATGCTCTGTGAATTCTAATGGTCAGTATACCCCATGTGCCTTTCCACACGTGTATCTGTCATTCACACTGTCCAGCCCTCTGTGTGCTTCCATCTTCTCCTTAGCTCCACCCCCACTGTGCTATTTACACCCTGTGAAGAGCAGCTCCGCGATCTCATCACGGAATTGCTCCAGGGTCCTAAAGCCTTTGCACAATGACAAGTATAAGACGGCTGATCGGACGCTCACAAGGGGCTGATTGCTTGCCCAGAGAGTGGGCAACATTGGTGCCATGGGGGCAGTAGGAAGGCTGGGTAAACACACGGGGGAGAGAGAGGGGTGTACGGAGAGGGCTGGTATGCGGAGAGTCGGCATGAGGTTGGTGCGCAGTGGGGCCGAACGGCCATTGCGTGGCCACCGTTGTGTGAATTTCAGGGTCAAATGAACCCAAGGCAAGGGGGGGCGGGGGTGGCGGGTGAAGATGGCTCACCCCACCCTGGGAGTGGGGGCTCTGTATCATTGCCTTTCTCTCAATCAGAATACAACCACACAGACCAGAACTGGAGCCCACATCCGAGTGAGTATATTGCAGCGGTGTTCCCCCACTTTAGCAGAGACAGAGTTGGGGAACTCGGAGGAGGTGAAAGCAAAGAACTCAAAGATAAAACCCAGCAGGAACTCGCTTTCAGTGAAATGACGTTCTGCAGGTCAGATGGAAAGTGTCCAGGCATTGTTATTAAAGTGAGTAATGCTCTGTGAGTGGCTCTGTGTTTACAGAGTGCGTACTGATGTGTCTCTATCTGTGCTGATTCCCACAGGGATTAAACGGCGATGTGATTTACCATCTCGGCCTCCAGCTCACGCTATTGGGTGGACCTGGATATTCATTCGACACTCCTGTGCCTCTCTCTCTCTCTCTCTCTCCCTCTCACCCACACACATGTCAAGGAGGCTGCCTGAGGTATTGACCCCGTCTCTCTGAACTGCATGTCACCTCCGACCTCGGCGCTTGACGGAGCACGCTGACCTCCGACCTTCCGGAGGAGCAAGACGCCATCTTGACCGGCCATAGCCACCCCCCACTCCTCCTCCCGTGTTGGCTCTCCCGGCCACGCCCGCGGGGTGGCGATGGGCGGACTCTGGGGTTACCTGCTGACGGGGCAGGTGCTGATCTGGGTGCGGGCGCACGGTGGCGAGGTGGAGCAGTTGGAAACCGTGCCGGCGGACAATGGGACCAGAGCCGGGGAGGCTCTGACCGAGCGACCCTCGGCCTCCGACCGTTGCCGCGGTTACTACGACGTGATGGGCCAGTGGGACCCACCGTTCAACTGCAACGCCCACACCTACCTGTACTGCTGTGGCACCTGTGGCTACCGCTTCTGCTGTGAGTTTGCCCACGACCGCCTGGACCAGAGCACCTGCACCAACTACGACACGCCCAACTGGGTCAACACGGGCAAGCCGCCCGTCAAAGTGGACGAACCGGTGGAGGGCCCGGACAAGGACAAGACCAACATGATCGTCTACATCATCTGCGGGGTGGTAGCCATCATGGTGCTGGTGGGAATTTTTACCAAACTTGGCCTGGAGAAGGCCCGAAGACCTCAGACAGAGATGAACATGTCGAGGTAAGACCAGCTGCTCGCTTTTACTCTCAACAACTGTGCGCAGACACGGAGATGTACAGCAGGAAACAGACCCTTCGGTCCAACCCGTCCACGCCGACCAGATATCCCAACCCAATCTAGTCCCATCTGCCAGCACTTATACCTGGACAGGGGGATGGAGGAATCCGTCTCGAGATTCCTAATGGGGTCAGGAATGTCATTCTCAGTTCCTGGTCCTTTCCCTAGCTAACATCATGACTATTCCGCAATAAATGACACTTTGCTGTTAAGGAAAGTGTCTCAAAGATTCATAGAGTCATAGAGGTGTACAGCATGAAAACAGACCCTTCGGTCCAACCTGGCCATGCCGACCAGATATCCCAACCCAAACTAGTCCCACCTGCCAGCACTTGACCCATATCCCTCCAAACCCTTCCTATTTATATATCCATCCAAAGGCCTTTAACTGTTGTAGTTGTACCAGCCTCCACCACTTCCTCTGGCAGCTTATTCCATACACGTACCACCCTCTGTGTGAAAAAGTTGCCTCTTAGGTCCCTTTTATATCTTTCCCCTCTCACCCTAAACCTATCCCCTCTAGTTCTGGACTCCCCGACCCCAGGGAAAAGACTTTGTCTATTTACCCTATCCATGTCCCTCATGACTTTATAAATCTCTATAAGGT